>NC_138726.1:25077641-25297641 GCF_965113295.1 Leuciscus leuciscus | reverse complement strand
CATTCAAATAACTAAAAAAGTTTTTCAATAATTCGCAAATTCTTTTAAATTATAGAACATAATAATAATAATCATAAGCATATCTATTGAGGCTCATTTCCACAACTGAATAAAACAATTTAAAAGATAATTGCGACATTTTTTTAAATCTCAGTAGCGTACTGACTCCCCCCCCCCCCCCCCCCCCCCGCAATTTCCTTTATTTTTTTATTTTTTATTCTGTGGCGGAAAGCTTCCATCAACGTTTTACTTTACTTTTATTATTATAGGCTACATTTAATTCACAAATTTTATCCAATCCCATTGATCTTAAAAAGTAGATTGAGTGAGTAACACTGGTTTATTCACGCCCCTCCTCGGCTTTCTTCTTTTTTTCTATTCTTTTCTTTTTTTTTTTTTTTTTTTTTTTGTGGCTGAAGGCGCAGTTGAGGTCTGTGTAAGGGATCTGGCGATCAGGATCTTCGGGATGTGAACTGTACAAATTTAGCCTACTTCATTAGACTTTATTGGTTACTTCATTAGAGGGCCGTTATGCAGAATTAACATTCATGTCGTGCAGAAGCAGAGCGAGCGTTTGGGGTGCACTGGATGTCTGCACTTATTTAAAGCGGTCGATCAAGACCTCTGTCTGCCGAAGTAACGGAGGACTTCTTGCGTTATGAGGAGGACAGCTAACGTGTGGAACGGGCTCGTGTAGCGTGAGAAAGCGGAAGAAAAGAGATGCATTTCTAAACAGCCTAATAGTTACAGCTTTCTAAATGCGTCTTCTTATCGAGCAGCCAAGAACAATGAGCAGTGGCTCTAGCAACTTTTTGCTAGTTCCTATACCGGAGTACCCTGTAATAGACTGCGTGCCTAACAAAAACGTCAAAATAGTTGTTCTTGGGGCAAGCAATGTCGGAAAAACAGGTAAATGTACCAAATTATGTGGCTTTTAAGATATAACCTATATTTAAAACAGTTTTGTTATTTATTCCATCATGCATATCATATTTTTATGTCATAGAACTCATTCTAATATGACTCGTTGATTTAATGTATATGCATTCATTGTGTATAAAGTCTGAATGGTATGCATTTTTCTAATCCTGAAAAATGATGCTGATAATATTTTAGCCATTATAACGCCAGGGTGCGACATACACTGACTTATGCACGAGCTATGTGACATTGTTATGCTTGCTTGTAATGCTGATGCAAAAGTTTCCATTTGGTTTCTATTTTCAGCCCTGATTGTAAGATTTCTTACTAAGAGATTCATTGGAGACTATGAAGCCAACACAGGTAAACATTATAATGAAATAAAGCTAAAAATCCTATACTGAACTATAACAATGTCATCATATTTTACTCGTCACAATCATTTCTGTTATTTGTACTCAATCTTATAAGTTTTGAGACTTTCAGCACGGTTTTCTTCATCAGTAGCCTAATTAAAATGAATTAAAATGGCTGAAAAGTGTCATTAACTATAGCCTACTCAGAGCTTTAAGCAAATATTTAAGCAAATACACGTAAGTTTATAATTTTACTTGGTGATTTTTTCTTTTTTTTTCTTGTTCAACATTTCTAGGAGCCTTGTATTCAAGGAAGATTAATTTGGATGGGGAGCAAGTTTCTTTGCAAGTGCAGGACACTCCATGTGTCTCATTGCAGGTACCTTCAAATCACACTATACCAATGCTTTCTTCCATCTTTAAGCTAAACCTCCATCAAAAGTAGTGTGCCCATGCTGTATTATCACAGTCATTTAGATCACTCAGTCATTGCCAATGGGATTCCTGCATGCTTCAGATGAACTGTGGGGAATATTAGTTCAAACATTTGGCCTGTAAACAAAGTATGCAGTGCAGAGGAGATAAAAAGGGTGTGTTCAGCCATAAGCTCATTAGTCTGACTCATGTGTACTAAAGGGCTCTCTTCAACTGAATGAATCTGATCCTGGCTCAAGCACAGTGTATTTATAGGTGTTATGATGATTGAGAATTTACTTCTTATAGCTGTCATAACTCATTGGTAGTCAGTTCCATTATTGGTGAAAAATATTAAACATATTATAATTGCAGCAATCAGTAAAATAATAATATTATGGTTATTTTAATTGCTCAATTGAATAAATAGATGAATAATGTTTTGAACACTGATTCTCGTTTTTATTTACATTAAAATGATCAGTTCACTTCCAAAATGATACTGTATATAAATATAGTACAATTTTTTTATCTTTTTGAAAGAAGTCCTTTATCCTCTCCAAGGCTGCATTTATTTGATCAACTATACATTAAAACAGTAATATTGTGAAATGTTTTCTGTTTTGAATAAGCCTATATTTAAAAATTTTAAGCAGCAAAACTGTCTTCAATATTGATAATAATAAGAAGTGTTTCTTGAGCGGCAAATCAGCATATTAGAATGATTTATGAAGGATCATGTGACACTGAAGACTGCTAAAAATTCAGCTTTGCCATCACAGGAATAAATCATATTTTAAAACAGTAAAATAGAAAACAGTTGTTTAAATATTTCACAACATTACTGTTTTTACTGTTTGTTGATCAAACACATGCAGCCTTGGAGAGCAGAAGTGACTTCTTTCAAAAACATAAAAAAATTTCAAAATTTTGTACTGCATATACACACATAATACACTGACTATATATACATTAAAGGACAAGTTCGGTATTTTACACTTAAAGCCCTGTTTACAGATTGTATCTGATGAAATTTGGACACATGCTGCTGTCCCGAGAATTTTAGGTTTATTTCGCTTCACCCCCCCACCCCCACAATGGTTGTCTATGTGCACTGGAAGATTCCGACCTAAAAACACATTAAACTTTCGTTTACAAAGACGTGAAACTCACCGAGTGGTCAGGGGTGTTCACTGATATGTTCCCTCAAAAATCGCTGAAAAAGATGCATTCCAACAGGTTTTATCGTAGTTTTTGTCCAACTCCATTGACTTAATAGGACGTGCTGTGAGACCGCAGCACCTTTACGGTATTACTTTATTACACCTTTATTATTCTGCTTCTTCTGTGTATTCAATGAAATGCCCGTGGTTTGCTTGCAATTGGCAAAGGTGCATTATCGCCACCAACTGGGCTGGAGTGTCTATTATTCAAGCTCTCAACGGAAGAATCACGGGTGTGACGCGTTTGGCAAAATAGGTCCACAAAAGCGAAATAAACCTAAAATTCTCGGGACAGCAGCATGTGTCCAAATTTTAATCTTAACCGTTCTATTTCATCAGATACGATCTGTAAACAGGGCTTTAAGTGTAAAATACCGAACTTGTCCTTTAAGTACATATATAATTGGAATAAAAACAACAGTTTTCTCAATTCCAGGATGATGCAGAGGGTCTTTACTGTCAGGAGCAGATCAACCGCTCCATTTACTGGGCAGATGGTTATGTGCTGGTCTTCTCCATCACTGACCTCAACAGCTACCGTACTATCCAGCCTCTCTACCAACACGTGCGCCGAATCCATCCCAGCGGCAACATCCCCGTCATCATCGTGGGAAACAAGAGCGACCTGCTGCGCGCCCGGCAGGTCCCGGATCATGAGGGTAAGGCGCTGGCTGATGAATTGGGAGGGCCCTACTTTGAGGCTTCGGCCAGGGAGAACCATGAGAGCGTCCAGGCTGCTTTTCTGCACTTATGTCAGGAGATGAGCCGAGCGCTGGGAGGAGGAAATGGGGAGAAGAGAAAAGGTGGACTACACCTTGCCAGGCCAAAGAGCCCGAACATGCAAGAGTTGAAGAGAAGGTTCCGACAAGTGCTGTCATCCAAGGTCAAGTCAGCTACGGCACTATGATGATGAAATGATTGACAAATGTGACCGTGGAGGATTTAGAAGGTGTTGACAACATACTGTTGCTTAAGTGATTGTGAAACACAAGGCAAAACTATGAAACTTGTCAGTTGTTTTTGCAAGTAGATGAGTGATGATATCACTGCTCTCTGGGTGAACTGTAACATGTGACTCCCGGCACTGAACTTTAAATCTAATGGTTTTAAGGTCATCAAGTCTGTTTTTGTTTATTTGTTTTAGCTGCTGTCATGCAAATATTTCCTGGTTTTCCAGGATTATAATGACTTTCTCTAATTAAATTCCTAAATAATGATTTTCTTGTATTATAAATGTATTTCCTTAATCTCTTTTGATGTGAAGCAAGGATAAACTGATTATTTTTGACCAAGGCCATTTATTATACTGAAAGTAGCAAAATAAAACAAACATATCGAAGGGCCGTTAAGTGGACATTGCAGTCGATTCCTAAGATTCACATGTGACTGCGGGCAGTTTTGCAAAATGCTATTCTAGGATTATCCCAACTTTTCCTGACATTGAGATCATTTAATCCAGCTATGTTGTTTATAATCGTGGGAGGAAGAGGTTGTTGACTGGTGGTTCCCATGACCTTTGACCTACTTACACTGTGTCAAGGATTTGATTGTAGGCCTACTGTGGAGGTTCATAGAGGGGCTCTTTGGCATGCTTCTTCCAGATGTCCCATTCGCCCACTCGAATATAATGTTTGTATATCTTTCAGCACAGATGAAGTACCAGTCCTCTGATGCAGGTCTGGAGATTCCTACACTGAACTATTGCATCTACAGTCATTGACCTCTCTAACCTTTCACCTCTGATATTTTCTTCTCTTCACCCAATTGCCTAATGAAAAGCAGATTCAGAATGTGACCAGCCTTCCATGCTCTCAGAAAGTGAGAGTATGTCCCATTTCATTATACCTAGACAAAGTAAAAGACTAGTAAAATATACTGTATGCTTTGGTGATTTAAATTCTTTCTCAACAAGCCTTTGCTCTATCTCTATCTTCCTCTTGCTTTTACACCAAATACTTTTTTGTGTCAACATCACCATTACATTTCAACTGAAATTTTATCATATCATTACAATCTAGAGAACTCAAAACTTTTTGGTCGATCACCAGAAGTCCCCTAAACCATTACCAGATTTTGAATAAACATTAGCCTAGTTTTTTTTGACTCCCTTGTTACTTATAAATGTGCAAATGTAATTCAGCTGTGGTATATCCCTGAGGACTAAATGTTCCACAATTATAGTAGTTTCAAAAGTATTTCTGATCAAGAAAGGTTTTAAAATAAACTTAAATATGCTCTTATATATATATTTGAGTGACATTCAGGGGTCATTCACACAGAAAGTGTTTTTCCATTCCACTGCGCTACTTATTTTTCAATGCAAACACACGATACAGACAGACATAACCATTGCACATACAAGTTAGTTCTTGTATGCAATGCAATGTTAAACAGAGCATATTTCATGTGTTATATTTTAAATACACAATGGAGTTAGTTCTGTTGTGTGCATTGCAATGAGTGAAGAATTCGTACTAAGTGAGAATATGTATTGCATTTTAAGTTAGTTCTTGTATGCAATGCAATGAAACAATGATCTTCTGTGCACAAGTCAATAAGTCAGGTCTTATGAAATGCAATGCAAAAACACAAAGTTATGTGTTATCTCTCAAAGAAATAAGTAAGATATTTTATGCAAATGCAACAGCACATGTATTATGTGATATCTGTTCAACGCACAGCTGAATAAGTCAGGTCTTGTATTCGATGCATTTAAAAAGCACCTGTGTTATATAATGCACAATGGAAGTTAGTTCTTGTATGCAATCTAAATGAAAAATACCATATTTGATGTGTTATTCTTAAATCAATAAGTCAGTGGAATGCAATGCGAAAGCACATATGTGTTGTTTCTTAAATGCAAGACGCAATGAGTCACTTGTATGCAATGCAGTGGGCTACAACAGCACCTCTGTTATGTGTTTCTTTTGCATCGTCTCGTGCATGACACGGGAAGGTAAAAGACGTTCAACCTTAAAAAAACGCGTCTTTCAACTTTGCGTTGTTTGTCGTTCCACTGATCTGCGTTGCATTTTTGCTGTCAGAAATTAGCGCACTTGTTAAATACCCATCAAGCGCATGTTTACATTGAAAAACAATGGAATAGTAGCGCAGTGTAATGGAAAAAAACTCACTCTGTATGAACGTTTCCCATTCCAATGCACTTTTCCATTGTTTTTCTATGTAAACACACACTATACGGACGTGTATAACTATTGTGCTTGTGTCTTGCCTTGCGCATGACACAGCGTTCAAAAAAAGTGGCGCTCAATTTAAAATCAGTTCAACTTTTAAAAAACGCACCTCGAGACCTTGCATTTGCCCCCATTCCACTGCCCGAGTGCCTGCGTTCTGTGTGAACGACCACGAATGAAGGAAAAACGCAAGGTCGTGAGACGCGTTATTTAAAAAGTTGAACTGATTGTATAGCGGAGGATCTTTCCAAATTTTAGATAAGACCCGCCCTCTCCACTTTTTGAAAAGTTTGATTGATTCACCAGAATGATTGACAATTAGGAGGACCAACAGTATAGGTTACCCACCAGGAAGTAAAACATCCTCCGCTATACCTTAAGTGTTGCGTTTTTAGATCGCCGCGTCTTGCACGAGATGCTTCAAAAGAAGCTAAATGTCCGTCTAGCGCGTTTACATCGAAAAACAATGGAAAAGTAGCACAGTGGAATGGAAAAACGTGTTCTGCCTGAATGGCCCAAAATGGAAATAGTTCCATTTTAGGCTACTTGATAAAACAACACACAGACCTATTTTAGCCTGTCATTTTAGACAGCAAAAATACACATAAACATACCAAATGTAGTCTGTTTCTCTAAAAACATTTTCTCATCAGGAACCCATCTAAGAAAAATATGTTCTAAGAACATTTTGCTAATGTTCCCACTAAGTTCCCATTAAATTATTTCTGAATGTTCTCAGAATGTTCAAAGTATCCAAACGTTTTTTTTTTTTTTTTTAGTCAAATGAATGTAAATGAAAACATGAAGGGAATGTAGGCCTACACCTTTTTTCTACTGACTTCCATTTCATGGCATGTGAATGAGAGAGACCGGAAATGCAAAACTCATGCAAAGAAATTTCTCTGGAATATTTGATTCCAGATGGGGGGTAAGGTTGCGGGTTTCGATTCTCAATACTGGCAGGAAATGACCCCCAATCGCTCCCTGGGTGCAGCAGTGCTGCGTGTGTGTGTGTGTGTGTGTGTGTGTGTGTGTGTGTGTGTGTTTTATAGTGTAACTTTTAAGAGAATATACAGGTAGAATTATAAAATATTTAAACTAAAATAAATATTTTGCACATATTTATTTGGTAAGTAGCCATGTAATAAACTTACCAGTGCTGCACATTCATGCATGAGTGGATAAAAAAAAAAAAACTTCAGTGTGAGTAAAGGTTTTGTGAGTGTGTAAGTGTGAGTCACTCTATTTTAATGCCTGTAATCTGGCCTGACCTTAACATTTAAGTACAATTATAAAAATCTGAGGCTTCTGCTGATGGATTAGACCATAAGTCTGAATCAGTGGCGCCTCTACTCTAGTTTGCATAAGACAGATTTAATAAACCATCTCTCTGACATTACAATTATAAATGGCTTCCTGTTTGCTAGTATGGTCTGCTAAACTGAGAAAGACAGGAGTACTTATTTTGCCCTCTGACTCATGAAGACTGTGGAGTATAAACTGATGTTTGTCCAGATTACGGTTCATTTGGGAAAGCTGGTCAAAGAAGTTTGAATTCTCAGCAGAGTATTATTAGAGGAGAAACAGCTGTGATGTGAAATGGCTAGAAACTTTTTCTCCATCTGAGCTCATTACGTTATCACAGCCACAGGAAGCATGACCAAGACAATTCCCCAAAGAGAATGGGGGTGGAAGACAGAAAGAGAGGGAGGGAATGCAGCAAGTCAGGAAGTTAGAGGGACAGAAAGGAGAGATATTAATGAGATCAAAAATGAGGAGGATAAGTCAATAAAGAAAGATGTTTTACAGTAAAAGGCTTAGACATTATGCGTTTTGCTAACGTTCCCATTAAGTTATGAAAACGTTATTTCTGAAAGTTCTCTTAATGTTCAAAACATAGTTTTTTTTCTGTTATGTGAAGATTAAGGGAACATTCCATTTGATAATTTTGCAAACATTATATGAATGTTACCCTTAAATGTTCTGAAACATAAAAACAAAAAAATTTATGTTAGATTAAATATTCAGTTTTGGATGGAAGACCAGTGGCGTTGTGGTTTATAATCCGTGTGCATGCGCTAACTACTTTGAAAGATTCACCCTATTAATCTTTGATTTAGTCGCTGAGAAATCTCTCTAAACTTTCTGTTCACCATGTAACTGTTTCTGTCCTGTTATGTTTAAGTCATGGCTTTTTCTTGATGGTTTAAAAAATGTCCAGCTCACAACAGAGGTGAAAATTCTAACTCAAGATTCAGACATGTTTCAGTTCAGTGATGGGGAGTCCGCAGAAGCTATTTTACCACAGGACGCACCTGGACAAATAAAATGGTCTCGTATATATTCCTGCATATACCATCATGCAAAGCGGTCATCATCAGCCCTAATGGCTCCCCCGATAAGGCTATCCATACCATTACAGATCACCCACTATGTTTAACAACTGTCTATACAGGTGTCCTTTTTCAAACATGAACCATCTGGATTTAGACCACATTACGTTTTCCTATTGGTCCAGATTTTGTTCAGTTTATATGAGGGTTATGCTTCATTGCATGTTACATTGCATAATTTTCTCCTAATAGCCTATCAGCCAAGCAGTTCTGTGAAATTAACGCAGAGTTCGTAGAGACTAGGTCAGAGAGGTTCCGATTCAGTTTTGGATTTTTTTCCAAATTACTCTGGAAGTCAATGGAGACCCATCAACTGTCCGGTCGACCTTCTGCAAAATATCTTCTTTTGTGTTCAGCAGAAGAAAAAAACTCATAGGTTTGAAACAACTTGAGGTTGAATAAATGATGACAGAATTTTCATGTTTGGGTGAATTATCACTTTAATAAAAACTCACCTCATTCACCATTTGTAATTGTGCTCTAGTTTCTTCAAATGTGATGTAGTTTCTACACACACACACACACACACACACACACACACACACACACACACACACACACACACACACACACACACACACACACACACACACACACACACACACACACACACACACACACACACACAGAACTGGATCACTGGGAAATGTCTAGAGTTGTCTACTGGTTACTACAACAACAAAGATTCATAGCATATCATTGAACTCCATCTGTTTTACTTCTAAACTATATGTGGCATCCAAGTATTATAAGCCTCATCTTAATTCTAGAATCTGGAAGTCTGGAATGATTATATTGGTTTTATTTGCTATTCTAGAAGGCATGTAGATAAAAAAAAGAACTTTTTTTTTTATCCAAATCAAAATATCTTGAATTTTAACTAAGTAGATCTAAATGCCACATCAAGACCTGCAACTTCTCTAGTCTGTCACCAGAGGTCATGCTTTCCACAATATTATGAATCATTTTCATCACGACTGGCTCACATGGAAGCTCCTCTGTCTGAAGGTTTGGGTGGCAGCGAGGGAATGTTGTGAGGCAGATCTGCCACAGTCTTTCCATATTCCACAGCACAAACTCTGACATGAGTGTGACACATTTCTCGTTGCCTTTCCCTTATTGAAATGTCCTCTGGATGACCGCAGTGATGCTAGGTCATGTCATGGTGAGTGAATTATGAGAATTATGGATGAGGACAAAATTTGCTTTGATTGTGAGCACATAAAACATAGAAAAATGGCACATGGGAAGTTTTTAAGACAAGGCTTTACTAAAACATTCTGATTGGTCCAGGATTTCATCTCGTTCACTCACTGCATAAGAAAGCAATTATCTGGAAAGGGAAAGTATTTGTTTAGGATTGCAGAGTGGGTGAAGGGGACATATGGAGCAGATGATGAAAGTGAACCGCATTGTAGGCTACAGTATGCCACTTTTGTTCCTAAAACTTGGCAAACTTTACCAAAATTAAATGTCGATAACAGAGCATACAGGCACTAAGATAATCTCACACAGCTCTAGGTCACAATAATATCCGTCAGGAAGAGACAACTGTTGGGAAAACATACTCATTGGATTCTACTGCCCCCTTTAGTATGTGTGGGTACGGCATCTTCTTGGCTGCATCCGAAATAGCATAGCCTACTTCCCTACTAAATGGGCAAAAAACAGCACGTGACAAAACTTTTGTCACAAAAGAAGTATGTCCGAATTCACAGTAGGCCTACTCATAAAAGAGTAGGCAAGAATTACCTACTTTTTCTGGCGCGACTCTGAAGTGCATACTTTACTATCCCATGAGGCTTCGGGAGAGGATTTATGAAAGTCAGTGAAGCGACACAACGGACGCGGGTCACATGATAATGACGAATGTAGTAGGCTATGCCCAGATTGTATCCATGCTACACACATTTAATACTAGAACATACTTTTTTTCTTAGCGGTCATGAAGAAATTACTTATTCAAAATAAGTACCAACTAAAGACAGAATGCAATTTCATATGCAACCTTTCTTTCTCCTTTGTCGGTGTCCTGACATGAATCCTATTCCTACCATAGACCATCAAAAATTATTCCTACCCGTCAAAGTGCCCTACCAGGGCTTACTGGTAATTACAGAGCGCACATCAATATTTAATATTTATTGAAAAAATATATGCATTGTTTTAAGAGTAGGTTTAGGGAGGTATGGATGTTAATAAAGCCTCAAACCACATACATATGACGCTGGTAGCTCAGCCTTATAGGTAGCATTTTTCTTTGTCGAATTGTGCTACCTATTGTTTTAATGGGAGGTAGCCAAATCTGACAAAGTAGGACAAGTCGATAGAACACCTGCTTGCAGAACTTTGGAGTCCCACAATTACACAAGGATAATGAAGTTATATTGCATTTTTCTAAATCTATCCTATTCATTATATCGACACTTTGTGTAATAATAATAATATGTTTGTTTTTTTTGCAACAATTACCAGCAACTGCTATATTTGGAAGACCATGCACAACACTACAATGTGTCCATCACACAGGCTGAAAATTGGATTGATATAATCTTCAGGTCGTTTACTGAGGTCAGCAGTGGCATGGTGCACAGCAGAAGAGAAGATTATAACTGTAACTCAGTTCTGGATAGGCCTTGATGATCGTACTTGCTGCCCATATTTGGATTTATTTCTAGGCAGATTTGCAAATAACAAGAAATAATTGATCACACTGATTTTTGCATGTGGTTATAGTGTTTCCATCAAGAGGACTTGCAATGAGTTATGGAAATGAGCAATCAGACATCACTTTGCCAGAAAGAGTAGGTAAGTCAAATCCAGTGGTTAGTTAAGTAATTGGTAATGCTAGACTGCGGTTTTTAACACTGACAAAAATAACACTCAAATTGATCGTATATTAGGTACATATACGTTTAAAAAGGTTTGCTTATCTAGATAATGAATGTCATTGGTTGTTGTTTGTAATACTGTCAGCTTTTTTTACTTTTTCACAATTAAATTGGTTTAATTGTTCATTTCTGTATTTCAGCTGTGATGGTCACAGTAAACTCAAGTAGCAGCACAGACATACTTGGATAATCACATTTAAAGTCCCGTAAGTTTCATATGGACTCTCGTTTGATTAAGATACCCAGTATAATGTTGGACATACAGTAATGGTTGTATTTTTGGGTGAACATGATAATAGTAATGTTTTATTTTGATAATGGTGAGGTGACCAGCCTAAGCATTACTGAATTATACTGTAACTCTCTTAACAGGATTTCAGCAATCCTCTCCCTTCAAATCCTACACCACTAATAACTAGCACAAATGTATAGATTTAATCTTATGCACTTTCTTCATTAATGCATTTTTGCTGTTCTGAAAGCATTTTTACCACATACAATGCTAATTAGTTTACACTCAGTTTACCTATGTTTATTTTTCTTAGTTTGCTGTTGCTGATGGAATGATTGACATTAAGGGCATTTCTCATGTGACAGTGAAGGAGCTCCACTGTGTGCCAACTCACCAGTTGCGTGGCTGACCCGTTATTTAGCAATGCAACGGTCATCCAGTGCCTTTCACAGCTTACTTCCAGCATTGGCCACCAGAGGACTCCAAACCCCTGACCGAAGACACCATTTCTCTAATAATCACAAACATACCTATTTATGTTTCTGGCTATTGTGGTCCACTGTAAGCCTTCTGTGCCTCTTCCCTGCCACCTCTGCTGCCACTGTAAGGATTGGGGTGGTGGGGCCTTGGTCATGTGACCCCCTCTTCACCAAAGCCCAGCCCGGCGTGGCTGCGCGGTTAGCTGTGGAGCACATCAACAAGGACCCCTTCCTCTCACAGGGCATCACGTTCGATTATGTCATCCTGGAGGAGGACTGTGAGACATCTCAGTCTTTTGCCCGTTTTCTTGGTTACTATAAACGTGCATCTGGGTTTATAGGTCCAGTTAACCCAGGCTACTGTGAAGCTGCCTCTCTCTTAGGAAAGAGTTGGAATAAGGCAGTGTTTTCCTGGTCTTGTATTGGAAATGAGCTGGAAGACACCCGCAGTCACCCTACGTTCGCCCGAACCATGCCCCTCCCCTCCCTTGTGCTGCTGAGCTTCATGCGCCACTTTAGTTGGGCACATGTTGGCATCATTTCATCAGCTGAGGATGTCTGGGTGGAGGCGGGTTTAAGGCTGGCCAATGCCCTGCGTGGTCATGGAATGCCTGTTGGCATTGTGGCATCTGTTCGTAATGACCACACCAGCGTGCGTAATACCCTGGTCAAGGTCAAGAAAGTGGCAGAGCTTCGTTGTGAGTTTAAAACACTGCTAATGTCAGATGATAATGTATCTGCTCTCATGTTAAACAAACTGTATCATTTACTATTGTTTTGGACACACTAGTTCCATGTTATTCCCTAATTTACACTCCAAATGAGTTTACTTCAAAACTTTGCTTTGATACTGATACTTTCTCAGTATTTAAACTACTTTCCAAAAGGTACGTCGGTAAGATTTTTTTAATGTGTTTGAAAGAAGTCTCTTATGTTCACCAAGACGGCATTTATTTGATCAGAAATACAGTAAAAACATTAATACTGTGAAACATTGTAGTTTTCTATTTTTACATATTTTAAAATGTAATATATTCCAGTAATGGTAAAGCTGAATTTTCAGCATCATTACTCCAGTCTTCAGTGCCACATTATCCTTCAGAAATCATTCTAATATGCTGATTTGCTGCTCAAGAATTTTATTTTTTTCAGGATTCTTTTAATGAATAGAAAGTTCAAAAGAACAACATTTTATACATTTGAAATAGAAATCTGTAACATTATAAATGTATATAATATCACTTTTGATCAATTTAATGCGTCTTTGCTGAATAAAATGATACATTTCTTAAAAAATGAATTAAAAAAAGAATCTTACTGACCCCAAACTTTTGAATGGTAGTGTAAAGTGAGATCCAAATGTCTAAGACCACTAGTGAAAGGCTTCTATTAATTAATTAATTAATTTAATATAAAACTTTTAACTACAAATTATATTTGAATTTGATTTACACAATTATAGATTAGAATTATATATATATATATATATATATATTTTTTTTTTTGTCAGTAGTTTTACTGAAAAGAAGTTCACATGAAAAATTTGCTTCTGTCTTGATTAGCATTACCCTAAAAACAGTTTATCATAAAAGTCTTTGGGGGAAAAACATATATTCAGTGTCATCTCAGACAGTTGGATCCCACTGTATTTAATATAATGATATAAAATAATATACAATAAGATATTACAAATGATTGCTGGTTTTCCACTGTGATTTGCTGATCTCTTCTTCTCAATGCTTTTGTTTGCAGTGGTCATCCTCGTTATGCACTCGGTGTTGATTGGTGGAGGAGCCCAGAAGATGCTATTGGAGACAGCTCATGACATGCGGATGACCGACGGCTCGTTGGTGTTTATATCTTACGATACTCTCTTTTACAGACTGCCCTACCATCACATTACCCAGCCATCCCTGCGCTACAACAGCAAACTGCTACGAGCCTACGATGCCGTGCTCACCATCACTATTGAGTCCCCAAAGGAACAGTCTTTCTACCAAGTTTTTGAAAAGGCCCAGGAGCAAGGAGAGCTGCCCAGGCACCTTAAACCACAGCAGGTACAAAGATGCTTTACAATGGGGCGTTAAATGGTTTCAAAACTATGCTAATAACTAATGCAAAACCTTCACATTCTACAGGTGTCCCCATTGTTTGGCACCATCTACTCCTCCATCATGTTCATGGCTCATGCTGTGCAAAGTGTCAGGGCTTCCGGTCAATGGATGTCTGGGGGGAACATCGCCCAAAATGCCCGAAACCTGCTATTCAAAGGTGTTAGCCTACAAGCAAACTCTTCTGACTTTGGCATGCTGGACTATGTGGTGCTGGACACAGATGGCTTTTCTTGGGAGTTGAAGCCTACATATCGTATAGAGATGCAGACAGATATGGTGCGCTTTCTGGGTCGGCCGATTCATTTTCCTCATGCGGGGCCACCGAAAACTGATTCCAGCTGCTGGTTTACACGTGGGATCATCTGCCGTGGAGGTGAGTGTGTATGTACATGATACCGTGTTCACTAACACATCGAAATGCATGCATTTTAATGTCATATGTAACAATCACCCTTTGTGTTACAGGTGTGAATCTTTTCAATATAGTTTTAATCTTCCTGTCTGGTTTTCTGTTCTTCTTCTTCTCGATTGGCTGTTCTTACTGCATCAGGTAGCCCTGTTCATCAACAAATTATAACCTAAATTTATCATAAAGTTTGTTTTCAGAGTGTATAGACTGCAACAGTTTCTTTACAATATTTCGAAACTTTCTCTATAGGCGTAAAATTAATAAGATCCGACTGGTGCGGGGACCGAACAAAATTTTACTGACTTTAAATGACCTCACTTTCATCAACCCCTCCCTGAGCAATAAGGTCAGTAACACGCACATGTGCACACACACAAACAAACATTCACATGCTCTGATAATTAATATTTTAACCCAAAAAAAACAGAAGCTGAGCTTGGATGACAGCAAGGCCGGTGACACGAGAATGAGCAATTCAGAGCGAAGCCTCAAGTCTCCGTTCTCTAGCCAATCGCCAGCCACCCATGAAAATTCAAATATCGTCATTTATGAGGTAAAAGAACAACTCAATATGTTATCCAAAATGGCAGATTTTCCTTCTTACTTTAAAATGAGTTCAAGATAGAGTGTTGATTTAACATTCTCAACCGAAATATCCCTCCCCAGTCCATATAGACCATTTATGAAAACAAAGCTGCAAATACGAGTCGACGTCATTAGAAAGTGTCATGGTTACGATCGATGTTGTAACCATTAACCGTGACCGCCCACAGTTACATATCAATGTGATTTCAGTATTCAGCAGCTTGAACAACCTTGTTGAACAACAGTGTGAACTACACTACCTTTTAAAAGTTAACTTTAGGGTCAGTAAAATGATTTAAAAAAATTAATTAATCCTTTTTTTCAGCATTAAATTGTTTAAAAGTGACAGTAAAGGCATTTACATTGTTACAAAAGATTGATGATAATAATAAAGAAATGCTTCTTGTGCACCAGCATATTAGAATGATTTTTAAAGGATCATGTGACACCGAAGACTGGAGAAAATTCAGCTTTGCCATCATAGGAATAAATTACATTTTAGAATATATAAAAATGGAAGAAAAAAAACGTACCGACCCCAAAGTTTTGAACAGTATTATGCATGTAGATTAGTCAATCACAAAAGAGGTCATTTACATATAGAAATCTTAAAAATCAAAACAGCATTTTTTTCTAAGGGCCATATGATTGGTTAAAAATGGTCATGTAAAACATGCTAAAGTAGACTTCATATAAAAATGTGTGGAATACTTCTTTAATGTATACTACTTTGAACATTTACAATGTTTCTCATCTGGCAGGGTGATTGGGCATGGCTGAAACGGCTTCCGTATGGAAACTTCCGGAGCATCACTCCTAATACCTGCGATGTTTTTGAACTGGTTGGTTTTGCCACTGATTTTACGTAGTCAAACTTTAGGTGTAGTACTCCTTCTGTTGGTAGAACCACATTCTGTGTTCTCTGTTATTGGTTATTACAAATAATCCTACAATTGTTCTTTATACTCCAGATGAAAGATTTGAGGCACGAGAATATTAACACCTTTCTAGGCTTCTTCCACGACTGCGGAGTCTTTGCCATAGTAACAGAGTACTGTTCGCGTGGCAGCTTGGAAGATCTGCTGGTCAACGACGATGTCAAACTGGACTGGATGTTCAAGTCCTCTCTCATTCTGGACCTCATCAAGGTACTCTTGCTAAGAATGTGATTAGTTGAATTTTTTAATTAAGAATGCCTTGTAAAATATATCAACATTGAAATAAAGCAAGAACACATTTATAATGTCTTCTGAATTTATACATAAATCATGTCACAAAAAGAGACAATGAATTATAATATGAATATATATATATATATAGATATTTTTGCAGTGTTTCGTCAGCAGAACAGTCCAGAAACACTCTATGTCTATAGAATGTCTATCCCTCACAGCCTCGCTTTCATTCCCGTTAGAAATCAAAAATGGCACTGCTGTGAATAAGGTCTATAACGTCTGACAGGAGAGGAAAGTTTGTTTTTCTGAGATGAGAGACTTTTTATTTCGTTACAAGTTACGAAAATAACATTAGAATAATGGCACTGACATATAGCCTGACAACATCTCATCTGACCGCTGATACTGAATCAGGACAATGCGTTTTTCTCAGGCACACTCTGCTTAAACTGAGTCAACAGCTTTCATGCACGTCTTTCAAAATAAAAGTCTTGATTCAGAAAAAAATATGTTGTTTCTTTGACTGAACACTCCACGACCCACTTTTAGCTCACGACCCACCAGTTGAGATACACTGCTCTAGTGTGTACATTTTTGTTACATAAATTAATTTGCAGTTACATAACTTGCATGCTTTGTGTGTGTGTTTATGACTTGCATGCAGGGTATGAAATACCTACACCATAGGGACATTTGTCATGGAAGGCTTAAATCCAGGAACTGTGTGGTTGATGGGCGTTTTGTGCTCAAAATCACAGACTATGGCTACAATGAGGTGTTGGAATCTCAAAAGTTTCCTTATGTTGAACCGCCAGCTGAAGGTAAGGTTTATTGTGAGTCTTTTCTTATTATTTATATGCATTTCCATATTCTTTTTCTTCTACATAGCATGTTCATGTTTTTTGTTTTGTTTTTTTTACCCCAATAGACCTGCTGTGGACCTCCCCTGAGATACTGAGAGGGTCCCACCCTGGTTTGTATGGCACTCACCATGGTGATGTGTACAGTTTCTCAATCATCATGCAAGAGGTGGTTATGCGAGGGCCTCCGTTCTGTATGCTGGAGCAGTCTTGTGATGGTAAAGTCACATGACCCCACCATCTATATTAAATGTCTTTTATTTTTTTTAACTTTTTGATGACACAGACACACAAATATGATGATCCCCTTTCAAGGACCCCCTTCCTTAAATCTAAAAGCTGATGTATGTTATCATGCATAAATATATTATAAATGTTTGTAAAATATCTGTAAAATATTTGCTTTCAAATAATTTAACACTGTATTAATGTACAAGTTATAGTAATACTGTATCTGTACTGTAACAATTATTTGACTATATTGCTAGATTGTTGCGTGAACAAGTTATTATAGTTATTTTACAATGTGTAAGTCTTTAATATATCTGGATCATGCAGAAATCATCCAGAAGGTCCGGAAGCCTCCTCCAGTGTGCCGGCCCATCGTGTCTGCGGACCACGCTCCGATGGAGTGTATTCAGCTCATGAAGAATTGCTGGAACGAACAGCCAGAGAAAAGACCCACATTTGAAGAAATCTTTGACCAGGTGAACATCCGCAACACTGCCAGACCATCACCGTAAAGTCACATGATATTATTACTATTCTCTCACAAAAATCAACAGTTCTGTAAAAAATAAATCCAGAAATTCATTGTATTGTATGGCCTGTATATTTTACAACTAATCATATATTTCATTAAGTGACATCATGTCAATACTCTAACCTACTTACCAGAATCTCTTTCTTTTTTTTCTTTTTTTTAAATGTACTGATAACCACCATTAGTTATACAGGTGGTAAAATAGAATCAGAGTTCATCATAAGTGGTCTGTCCATAAAATACTCATACAACATCAGGGTAACACACAACACTTAACCATAAGACTTTACACTTAACCAAGGCCATAAACATTAACTAAACAACATGAAATATAACACAAATCACCCTATAATGTATTGTACACGATTCATAACAAAAATGAGAAGAAACATCTTTTCTTAAATAAAATGTAATAATATATGTAATATCACGTAGGAACTTCTGGGAATATCCTTTTGTTTTTAACTGTAAAATGACATGGTAATTCATAGTTTTTACTTCCAAAAACAATAAATTTGACAGTATTTCACAGTAAAATTACATATGATGCAATGTTCAACATTTTAAATTTTTTATATGGTAAGTTAACTTCCAGTAACAGTTTTTTACTGTAGCATTTTTCTATAAAATTACAGATATTTTTACAGAGCAATTATTAAAGGTTATAAGATTCAAAACAGAGATTACTGACATAGGTTCCTGAATAACTACAATGCAATGGAGACAAATTGCAGAATGCTTTGGTAAGCTGTTGGGATCACTTTAGAGCTCAGTATTCTTATATTCTCTGCCTTTCTCTGTATCCCTCTTATCTCTCTACAGTTCAAGAATGTTAATAAAGGGAAAAAGACCAACATCATAGACTCCATGTTGCGAATGTTGGAGCAGTATTCCTCCAACCTGGAGGAGTTGATCAGGGAAAGGACAGAGGAGCTGGAAATAGAGAAACAAAAGACTGAGAAACTCCTCACACAAATGTTGCCCCCGTAAGCGACCCATACACAGTCACAGTAATGACTTTACCATCACACTAAGAAATAATTAGGGAACGACTTTCATTCCCTTATTTGAGTAAACTTGTGCAGTTTTAAAGTGTCTTTTGTTCTCGTTACCTAATCCTCTGTAGGTCAGTGGCAGAGGCTCTGAAGCTGGGCACTACAGTTGAACCCGAGCATTTTGACAGTGTCAGTCTCTATTTCAGTGATATTGTTGGCTTCACCACAATCTCAGCCAACAGTGAGCCTATTGAGGTGGTTGACCTCCTCAATGACCTTTACACAACATTTGACGCTGTAATCGGCAATCATGATGTCTATAAGGTAACTTGCATTTATTAAATAGCTTTTTTTAATTGTTTAATCACTGTATAAGCAAATGTGTTTGCTTCCACAGAGATTTCCTTTGTTTTGTTGTAACCATGTAACATTGTTGTCATGAATATCATAATCTTTCAATTTACTATATCTCTGTCTCCATTGCGTGCAGGTGGAGACCATCGGTGATGCTTACATGGTGGCATCAGGTGTGCCCGTGCCCAATGGAAACCGGCATGCAGCCGAGATTGCAAACATGGCCCTGGACATCCTGAGTGCTGTTGGTACCTTCAAAATGAGGCATATGCCTGATGTACCGGTCCGCATCCGAATAGGACTTCACTCAGGTCAGGCGGATCCATGCCATTTGGTTTAAGATGAAATGTAAAAAATGTTGAACATTTCATTTACGTTATGTATGCTTTCTTATTAGGTCCCTGTGTGGCTGGTGTAGTGGGTTTGACCATGCCGCGGTACTGTCTGTTCGGGGACACGGTTACCACTGCTTCTAGAATGGAGTCTACTGGATTGCGTAAGCATGTGACACTTAGGGCCCTATCTTGCACCCAGCGCAATTGACTTTGTACACCGACGCATGTATCATTCCTATTTTGCACCCGCGCAATGCGGACTTTTCCCTCCACAGAAGCACGTCGGTTAACTAAGAAATACACTTGCGCTTCCGGGGGCGGTTCAGCGCAAAGAGGAGGCGTGTTCCGGCGCAAACCTTCCTTCATGCTATTTTGCAGGTTTAGAAAACAATTGCGCCACTAACCAGGAAAAAATAGTTTAAAGTCAGTGGTGTGTTGCGCATGTTATTCATATGCTATTTTAAGGGCGCATGCTTGGCCATAATCAATGTAGCCTGTGCACAACGCGCATACACTTTGATTCTCTCATCTACACAGAAGCAGCAGTTTTCATTTTTGCAAATCATACATTATTACGATAGATAGATAGATAGATAGATAGATAGATAGATAGATAGATAGATAGATAGATAGATAGATAGACAGACAATTTATTATAAAAGCATTCATCTAACTTACACATTTACCCAAATTATCATACGCCTGTTTAACCGAAGTTAATTTGGGTGTGTTTCTCCCATCCCCAATGTCACTTCTCTGTGTTCTACGGCCCTGACGAGAACGTCGGTCTCCTCGGCTGTGAACCGCTGCCGGCGCGCGCCTGGCAAATCCGCCGTTATAATAGCAAACCGCCATGGAACAAGCGTGCCTGCTCTTAAAGGGAATGTGAGATGTCGCTCTGATTGGTTTATTTCACGTCCAAACCACACCTATGAATAATGAAGCTACTTCAGACCAACCCCTTTTAGATTTGCGCCGGGCACAAGAGGCATTTTTCCCGCCGGGAAAATAGCAACAGCGCCCGAGACTCGCCCACAAAGTTACTTGTGCTTTGCGCTTGACACTTGCGTTTCAGATCGTTAAAATAGGGCCCTTAGACTGTTTCTAATTTCTAAGTACGCAAAGATCGGACTTGCGTTCTCGCGGAGACCAGTCTTGCCAGGCTAGCTTAAAAGAACGAGCTCGGGAGGACACAAGGACACAGAACGCATCTTTGTGAGAATTGAGATGCGCTGTGATCTTGTTGCTCATCTGACTGTTCAGCAGTGGGACAGCACCATCCAATGCAAACTAAATAAAACATAACATCACAGATGTCATAACCTATTAAAATATGTACTTACATTATTGTTGTTTGACATTTTTTTTAATTTACATTAGTATTTGTGTAAATGAGTATGTATATTTAATGTTACGCTTTGTCAACTTTAAGATTCTTTTAAATATGCCAATTAAAAAGTAATACAGGCTTTCTCTAGGTATTCGTAACTTTATTAAAATGATGCCAGATAAAACGACAAATGTTTACTTTCACGAGCCATCACGTATTTGCAAGCTTTCAGCAGGAAACTCTTAAGTGAGAACCATGAGAACAAGCTTACCGGCTTCCGTACGTCGTCCGCCCACAATGACTTCTGGGATTTTAAATTGTTCGATTCTCTTAAGTCTGCACTCATTGCATCCTCGATATCAAGAACACGTCTGGGTACTTTCATGCATTCTCTGTTCTTGCATTCTTGAGTATTGGAATTTAACTTTGACACTTGATGATGATGTAGTACAAGAACATAAGGATGCAAGATATATTATCTTACACTTATAGGGTTAGTTCCCCCAAAAATGACATTTTTGTCATTAATTACTCACCCTCATGTCGTTTCAAACCCTTAAGACCTTCGCTCATCTTCGGAACACAAATTAAGATATTTTTTATGAAATCCGAGAGCTTTCTGAAATTACATTAGGGAGCAACGTCATTGGAACTTTCAAGGCCCAGAAAGGTAGTAAAGACATCGTTAAAATAGTCCATGTGACACAGTGGTTCAACCTTAATGTTATGAAGCGACATCAGAACAGTAGGGGTGGGGGAAAAATCGATTCTTAGATGCATCGCGATGCGGACGATTCTGAATCGATTCACAAATGTCAAAAATCGATTTTCTAAATGTTTTTTTTTTCTCTAATAACGTAATATTGACGGAACGCAAAAGGCGGAACTCAGAAGCTCGGACGGGCGATGCCCGGTCAGTCTGTTGCGTGCACATAATAGAGACGTATGATGGTGGCTGAGCGCGAAATTCGAACGGCACCATCTTCGTTAAAAGCTAACGTATGGAAAATTAGCAATTTCATTGTGACCTATTTTATATTTTTTGTATGAGAGCTGCTTTCTGTATTATTTAGTTTTCACATCAATATGCTGTAAACCGATCTGTTATACGTACATTATACGTAGGTTTACTGTACTGCCCTCCAGTCACAGTGTGTATCATTGCAATGCCAGTCACAAAAAGTTACATTTTGACTGATGTTCATTCACTTTTTTTGTATAAGCTGTTTTTGATTGTGGTATACAGTAAAAATCTCAAGTCATAACTCTTATTATTTAGTTGTGTATAAGAGCGGCTTTGTATGTTACTAATTATTCAGAATAGTCCACAAGCATTATTTTTGAATGAGAGCTGCTGGTACATAATTCTATATTTTTTAACGAAAGCTGATTTTGATTTTGCTACAGCAAAATGTTTATTTATTTTTTTGTCTGAAGGATTATATTGCTCTTTGCACATAACAGGAGGATGTTGTTTATAAGTCTATTATTAAATGCTAGAGATTCAGAATATGCTGAAGTTTGTATTCATTTACTACAAGTATACTAGTAGTACAGGCACACATTTATTTTCCTGTTGGTTCTTTGCAATGTTGGGACATATGCTGGCAAATGTAACCTTACAGTTGACTTGCCAAATCACTTCCATTTGTTTTATTAATAAAATTAATATAGAAAGTATTGGAAGTAAATTCTTTATGGGTCTTCATAAATACTTTGCTTTAAAAGTACCAAGTGGTCACCACTAGTGGCGGATTTAGCAAATCGGGGGCCCAAGGCGAAGGTAGGTAGGCTATGGGCCCCTCCCCATCCAATCTTTAAAAGAGAACGAAAAAAATATGTACCGACTGAATGGTGGATAGGCAGGTAAAGCTAATCTACGGGGAAGTAAAGGTTAGAGAGGAGAAAAAAAACGCCCCCTTTAAATCCTGCATACACTTCTTTACTCCTAAACAGAAACATGTTACAATGTTTACATGGTACAATTTCTGGTAGGCTAAGCTATGTTTTTTGTTTGTTTTTTTGCTTTACAAATTTCACCATTTCGATTCAATTCTTGTGATTTGATTCAATATTGACTCATTTGGATAAATATTAGGTAACGTTTCACAAGATAGGCATGACTTTTTCTCAAGAAAAAAAGCCCTATCAGCTGGTATAATTTAAGGTTAAAATAAGTAATATAGTACACATATTTAGCCAAATACTCTCTATAGCTCTTTTTTTTCTAGCCAATTAAATGGCTTTCCTGAGGTAAATGTTATGTGACGATTGTTCTCCAGCTGTTTTACTTCTTTCCGCGGTTGAAAAACACTTTGATTGATATTATGAATGAGGAATATACATTTCGGTAAGTTATACTGTATCTTTCAACATTGTTAATTCGTGTTTATTTACTATTAGCTAGAGATGATCAGTTCACGTGCCGCTATAGGAATCTGTCACGTCACATTAAAACGGCAAAAACGGTATTTATTGTTTGAATTTCGTAATAGAATTGACAGAATCTGAGAGCTGAGATTTTTTTTAAACATCATGATTCAATTAAACTGCTCAGTTTTGTCTGTCGATCTCCGTGTCCTCTTTGCTTCACGATTTTTCTGTGCATTGGACGTTGTTGTTCCTGATCTGTATCCCCAACAGTAGCCGTAAAAAAGTTTGTCATTTTTGGCAGCGTTCCCAAATAACGTTACTTATCAGCGTCTTTTCACTTTTTTCTTTTATTTGAGCCGCTTGGGTAACTTCGAAACTTAAAATTTTCGCGTTTAGACTCGTCTTGCTCTGTTTGTGTATTTCCCAGTCCTCCTGTTACTGCGTGTTGTTTATCTTTCGCGCCGCACACCTTTACAGACTTTTTGCTTTCCTCCCGCTTCCTCCTTTTTTCAGCACCGCTTGGATAGCTAGCCTCGCTTCATTTTTACTCTGTCTACTACTCTGTCTGTCAATCACTTCTTTTTCTCCATCAGTTTTTTGGCACAGCCTTGTCACTTTCGCAGATGCGCAGTAAGTGAGATAATGGAATAGTCCAATGTAGTGAGGCGGGGGGCCCCCTCCTGTCTGCGACACTAATGATTTGATGCCATTTTTCGCAAATGGAGTTTTAGAAATATATAATAAAAAAATTAAAACCTTAAGCATAAGTTAATAGGGCATTTTGGGGGCCCCAAGGTAGCTCGGGGCCCAAGGCAATTGCCGACCTTTGCCTAATGGTAAAGTCCGCCCCTGGTGGTCACACAAAAAAAAGGTGCATCGATAATCGTTTTAGCATTGCATCGCAGCCCTCTGAATCATAATCGAATCGAATCGCGAGGTGCCTAGAGATTCCCACCCCTACAGAACAGCGGCTCATTATTGGCTGGCTCCTGCGTCGGCATCACACATATGTGTCGTGGTGCTCACGTGAAAAGCGTCGGCCAATAGTGAGGCGGTATTCTGACGTAGAACCCGGAAGCGCTGCACTGTGTTTACTACGTGATCAGCGTAGCAGACTGACATGGAGGAGAAGAGATTGTTGAATAAAGTCGTTATTTTTGTTTGTTTTTTTACATACAAAAAGTATTCTCGTCGCTTCATAACGTTAAGGTTGAACCACTGTAGTCACATGGACCATTTTAACGATGTCTTTACTATCTTTCTGGGCCTTGAAAGTTGCAATGTCGTTGCCGCCTATGGCTGGTTCAGAAACCTCACGGATTTCATCAAAAAATATCTTCATTTGTGTTCTGAAGATAAACTAAGGTCTGATTTAACCTTTCAAAAACAGCCTTAGTTTCACCATGAACAATTCTGTTTCTGTATTTCAAAGATCAATCATGTATGTCTCATTAAATTAAAGTGATTAAAATAATTAACATCTCTATAATCAATGAAATTCAGTGACTGTCTTCAATTGTATAATTTGCTTTGACTGGCAAGGAAATTGTTCTAAAAGTGCTACTTAAATAAAAGAAGACACTTAAAGTTTGTGTGTTTGCAGCGTACAGAATCCATGTCCATTCCAGTACAGTGAAGATCCTGATGGAGATGAAATTGGGGTACAAAGTAGAGCTGAGAGCCAGAACAGAACTCAAGGTGAGTTCATCTGTAGGACAAACCAAAACATTTCATATAATTTGTCTCACAATTACTTGTTTATACACTACTTCAAAAATTTGGGGTCAGTTTAAAAAAATAAATATATATATATATATATATATATATATATATATATTATATATATATATATATATATATATATATATATATATATATATATATTTTTTTTTTATTTAGCAAGGACACATTAAATTGATCAATTGACAGTAAAGACATTTGCAATGTTACAAAAGATTTTTATTTTAAATAAATGCTGTTCTTTTGAACTTTCTATTTATCAAAGAGGCCTGAAAATGTTTTCTCGCAGCAGCACAACAAGCTTTCAGCATTGATTAGAAATGTTTCTTGAGGATCAAATCACCATATCGTTAGCCTCATAGCATAATTGCCTAAGTCATATTTCAATGTTTTTGGAAAACAAGAAAAAAACACAAAATGACTTAAGCAATTATGCTATGAGGCTAACGATATTAGAATGAATATCTGAAGAATCATGTGACACTGAAGACTGGAGTAATGATGCTGAAAATACAGCTTTGCCATCACAGGAATAAATTACATTTTAAAATATAGTGAAATAGAAAATGGCTATTTTAAATTGTAATAATATTTCACAGTATTACTGTTTTTACTGTGCTTTTATCAAATAACTGCAGCCTTAGTGAGCATAGGATACTTCTTTCAAGAACATTTAAAAAAATCGGTAACACTTTACAATAAGGTTCATTAGTTAACATTAACTAATAATGAACTACACTTATACAGCATTTGTTCATCTTTGTTAATGTTAATTTTAACATTTACTAATACTTTATTAAAATCTTGTTAACATTAGTTAATGCACTGTGAACTTACATGAACAAACAATGAACAGCTTTATTTTTATTAACTAACATTAACAAAGATTAACAAAAACAGTAACAAATGTATTGCTTATTGTTAATTCATGTTAGTTAATACATTAACACATTTTTAATAAAGGAACCTTATTGTAAAGTGTTACCAAAAAATCTTACTAACCCCAAACTTTTTTAATGGTAGTGTATGTTATGGTACTTTATATACTACAATGGTTCGGTGATGGTAAAACCATGTAATATGTAGTTGTTGTAAATCAGGCATGAATTAAATGATGTATTTTTCCCAAAATGGCAGCTGTATGGTATAATGTGCCAGTAACTAATTAGTGATATTAAGGTTTGTATCCAAATGCGGTAAATTCTCTTTTACTAGTGCAATCCAAAAAGTAAAAATAATTCTTGAGTGATCCAGTTGATGGGTTTAGATCGACAGGTCATCTGAATGGATTGGATTTGCTCTGTTCTCCACAGGGCAAGGGCATAGAAGAAACCTACTGGCTCACCGGGAGGGAAAGCTTCACCAAACCGCTCCCTGTGCCGCCCGTACTCAAGTCAGGGTAAGCGGAGGCCTTTCCGTGGCCTGTGTCCTGCAGTCTGTGTGTGTGTGTCTTCTGTTTATTTTCTCCAATGTATTTTTCAGGCAAATGGCTCATGGCTTGCAGATGGAGGAGATAGCCGCATACAAGAAGCGGAAAGCAGAAGCACAGCTTGCAAAGAAGAAAAACTGAGGTAATGTTATGCATGGAGAATGTATAACATTACTCAATGTGGCACAGGGAGTTGAGGGAGGTGGGGAGGACGAAAGGACAGGGGGTAAAGAGTCACTGCGGGAAGCTACTGCCAATTTTTCCCATTTTGGTTGGGTTCATTCTCCAATCATACACAAGACTCAGTTCTTCTACTTTCAAGTAATGTTTCTCAGATGATACTACATTATCCTACTGCTTTATCTTTCCACTATTTCAATTTTTTTCTGTTCATTTCTACAATTGTCAGTTTATACATTTGTACATGAAGTTTTTTTAATGTAAAGTTTACTTTTAATGTAGTAGATTTTTACTAAAGTAACCCCTAAATCAAAATGAAATTGTCTGTGTGTGTGATTTGGTGATGTCATCATTTCTGGTAACTTTGTACACCCTCATAGATATTTTTGGTCTTAAAGATTCATGACTTGCCTAAGATAGTGGTTATTAAAGCTCTCTCCTTCCAGATTGGATGGCACTCTTCAGATATGGATAGCCGGCTTTTCAAAATGGATCGTCGGCTATGTTTGGCATGCTGTTATGTTTCTGTTTGTGTGTTCTGTCATGCTCTGAATGTCTTGTGTGTTCTCAGTGTTTCATCTAACATGTTTTAACATAGACCAAAACAAAGTATATATATATTCACAAGTTACAGTGTTTACAGTGCTTTTTCAAGTGATAAGTTGAAAGGTTTTTTTTGTTGTTGCATTATTGTTAATTTGTTAACTAATGTAGATAATCAAAGTCCCCCTGTAGTCAATAATTGTATCACTTAAAACTCATCTTTGATCAACAAAATGCCATATTCTAAGTTTTTTCCTTGAAAAAAAAAAATCTTCATGCCTTAAAATAGCTTGAATGTAACTCTACACCCTTGCCTCATTTAGTATACATGGTTTTATGAATATGCAAATTAGCCCCGCCTCCATTCGCTCACACCAGCTCAGCGATCCACTCGTTGACAATCACACGTTGACGTGATTGGTTACAAGGTAGTTTGTGACGTCAGAAACACCAGCTATTTCAAACTGCATTCTTGAGACTGTCTTTGGCAGTTTTAAGGAGAAAATACTCAGCAATGGTGTTGACTTATGACTTTGCACATGGTTTGTCTCAAAGCATTAAAAACACTACATAGACATATAAACCACTTTAAAAACTTGATTTTCACCACAGGGGGACTTTAATGTTAACAAATTAAACCACCTTTTTATATATATATATAACAGATATATAACAGTTAAATGAAGTTGGTATTAATGTATTCTTAAATATACTTTTCTCTTTCTGCTGTTTTTGTGGAACAAACGTTTTTGACGGACAGTCAAAAACATGTGATGTCATTTGGTGAAGTTTTAGATACACTAAGGTGTGATCCTTCTTTGTTTTTCTATGTTACAGAAATGAATCCAAAGATTTTAAGGTGCTGCTTAAGAAGGCGGTGAAGAAGATCTCCACTGTGCGTCAGGTGGCTCAGCTCACCCTATCCGATGAGGGCAATGTCTTGATCCACCATCACTGATGACCTTTTACCTTTGCCTTTTTGAACCCACACCTGTACGCAGAATGAAATGGAATGTGAAGAAATGGAAAACAAGTTAAAAGAGCACCAAAACATTCTTTGCTTGTTTTCAGTCTGTTTTTCGTTTAAAAACCCCTAATGAAGCAAGCTTGAGTGTACAGTTTACTGAACAGGGACTTCTCTTAGTTATGGTAGAAAGTCAGACTTTTTGGTAAAACCAGTGCCCTAAGTGGGGCGGTGCGCACTATATTTTATTATACTGTACTATATTTTAATCTGTAGCGTACCCTCACTTTTTCTTGCTTACCGGCACTTCTGCCATGTTGGCGTTACTGTGACCGCAATTCCAACCGTTGGGAGTACCTGCACTTTTTTTTCTCTCACTAGAACATTAGAACATTTGCTTTGAAGAAGCTTTCAACATATCGAACCATATGGCTGTTCACCGTCCTGTAAGATAAACCTTTCATTTGGAGTCTTGGTGGTTCACCTCACTTTACATGTACAGCTGTAGGAAACACAAGATACATTTCCATCCCATTTCTTTATTCTCTACATGAACAACCTTTATGAAATGAACCAAAGTCTCACAAGAAGCTAAATTTACCCTGTGGGAATCCACCGCTCAGCGAAAGAATGGCGTCAGGTCCGGCTCAAAGACTTAACACATAACAAATCAATTCACACCATTCACTCTCGGATTATCCCTCTTAGAAAACATGTCTGTGACTGAAGAAAATAGTAAATATAGTATTGAGGGAAACTAGAAAATCCCACATAATTGTGCTACCAGTATTAATATGGTGCATATGGGCCTGTGATGATGATTTGAATATTATAATTTTAGATAGTACAAGTGTTCATGTGTTCCAGTGAATAACTACAGTGGCAATTTAAATGATATGATTTTTATGAGTTTTTGTTTTTTGTTTTTGGAAGTGTTTTCTACATAGATGGTCAGTTAGCAAAATCTATAATAATAGGAAAACTATGAAAACCAGCTGAGACAGAATATCAAAATATGTATTACAATGCATGAATCCATATTGTGGTTTTAGAAGCAGGATTAGTGTATGTATAGTGCAAAAAAGTTTTGTGTTGTTTTTTGAATAAATTTTTGAATAAATAAAATAAATAAAAGTTTTTTGAATAAATAAAAATAGTAATATTAAGAAATATTATAATTATATTACAATTTAAATAACTGTTTTCTGTTTTAAATAATAGTCTTCAGTGTCACATGATCCTTCAGAAATCATTCTAATATGCTGATTTGCTGCGCAAGGAACACTTATTATTATCAATGTTGAAACCAGTTGTGATGCTTAATATTTTTTAGGACATATTTTATTTTCACTTTTCTTTGATGAATACAATGTTAAAAAACTGCATTTATTTGAAATGGAATAATAGTATAGGCTACATATTGTTAGAAAAAAAAAAATTCTGACCCCAAACTTTTGAATGGTAGTGTATATGTGTAGACAAATACTACTATTTCATAAAAAAAAAATATTGAAATAAATTCCACATGTACTGTAAAAATAAAAATAATATCTGAAAATATCAGGTGTCATTTGTTTAAAAATTAGCTATAGTTTAATACTGAATGTGCTAATGTGCATGTACTGTATTATAATGTCTTGAAATACTTTGCAGTCACACTTTAGCCAAAGAAATACAGTATAACAGTGCCCTCTTGTTATGATTTCAGTAAACGCAGCAGATGGCGACCTACATTATCATGCCCTATGTGGATTATCCAGTACATAAGACTGCAGAGCCACTAGGTCACCCCTAACCAGATTACCTTTTTTCAAAACCTGTTCAAAAACTCACAGCAAGATTACCCAATACTTTATAGATAATGATTCTTAATAATTATTAACTGTATCTTTTTATTCTCTCAGTGTATCTCTCGGTTCTCTCAATAATGCATTTTAGTTTTTCCAAAGTCACACTGTTCTTCTGGTGTTTTTCAGAGTCAGTAGAAAGGTCTCTTTAATGTTATTGGACCTGTGACCTTAATTGTCTACGTCCTCTAGTGTCTTAAGGACTGTTGCAAGGTGCATGTGGATATGGTTCATTGATGAAAAACATTGTTCAAACCCTTTTCAATAAAGATATATAAAGCTTATCTGGATTTAAAATTAGCTTGCCCTTAAAAACAATTCATAACTTTTCTTATAAACATGTTTACTCCTAGTCATTGTAAAAAGACGTTTCTTTTTTGCTGAGTCTATATATAAAATAATAATTGTAATTGATAGCAATTTTTAAAGGCAAGTAGAAACTAAGTCAGAATATGAATTCTCCAAACAATGTCATTTATACTAAACAATCTTAGTGATTAGGTATTAATTTTTAGTTATGAAACTTTGCCATCATGAAACTTTACTGTTATTAATCTCTCTGCTTATGACTGACAGTTTTGATTTTTGATATTCAAGATGAAGATGTTACGAGTACATTTCCCACACAAATGTGAAGCAATTTAAATTTACAACAACATTCTTTCAGCACACACTTACAAAACACCTTTAATTGCCAGTAGGTAGTGTAACACGAGTGGCTTGCAAGTTAGTAACGTTACATTACAAATACGGACTTCTTGTGTAGAAAATACCAATCACCGCCAAAATACAATAATAATGGGATAAAAGGATGTATTCATTGGTGTTTGGTAAACACGTAACAAAGGTAATTACACAATCGGCTGCAGTAAGTAGAAAACTAGCAAGTGATACGCAATGCATTACGAAAGGGATAAACAACACCGACGATACGGAACCATGAAAACGCCTGTGATAGGACGGATGACCCTTCAGCCAAACGCTACAGCCAATGAACGCTCGATATCCTATGACGCAAACAGCTTTGCATCAAATCATTGGACACAACTCTATCAATCATCAGACGTCACTTTGCCAGTTCAATGAAACTCCGAGTAAAGCCATTGGTCAGTCACATTGACGTATAACCGAAAAGGTCCAGCGTGATTGGTCTTAGCAGCTTTCAATCACACGTTTCGCTCAATCGGGCGCCTCCTCCCACCCACAAGTGAATGACGCACGAGTCATGTGTTGTTTGTGCTGTGCTCCGTAGTGTACACACAGGGCGCAAGGAGCAGATTGGTAGCCCGCTAGGAGGATCTACCGATAATAGATCGGGTAAATGTGGTCATGTTGCAGTTGCTGGCATTGAGTTCTAGGAGCATTGACTGGGATATTTGCTTTTCATGTGGCGGCCGAGAGAAGCTCAACACTGAAAAGACTTCAGCGCGCCGCTTGAGACACGGTTCCCCCCAAACAAACATGGGGTCTCGGTCTATAAGTATGAGGTAAAGTGACCTTTAATCTCCTATCTGATGGCAAATTTCGCTAACTACCAAGAAGGCAAAGCCGCTATGTTGATGCTGGAAACGCAACAGCGGGCTATCGGGACTAACGTTAGCGGTAAACCTGCAACGGCAAACGGCGACATCTCTGTCGGGGAACCCCCTTCCGTACTGGACGTCGGCGGCGCTGCTTTTCATCAACCGAGTGATCAACATCAACAGCACCTGGAATCACCGGCGAGGAAAGGTTCCACGTCCTCGTCCTCGTTTAACCGGGCGTACGAGGACTCTGCTGCGAGCAACACACACGCTACCTCTGGTTCTCCAGCTGTGAACACCAGCTCTGCTGTGTCTGACGAAATTAGGAAGTGCGGTTATCTGAGAAAGCAGAAACACGGCCATAAGAGGTTTTTCGTCTTGCGGGGGTCGAGTCAACTGGGGCCGAGCAGACTGGAATACTATGACAGCGAGAAGAAATTCCGAAACACCCTGCGCTCGAGCGCCGCCACTGCCGCCGCCTCAGCTGGCGCCTCTCCCCCTAAAAGAGTGATCTATCTCTACCAGTGCTTCACTGTGAATAAAAGGGCAGATTCAAAGAATAAACATCTCATTGCTCTGTATACTAAGGATGAATACTTTGCAATTGTTGCTGAGAATGAGCAGGAGCAGGAGGAGTGGTACCAGGCGCTCAGCGAGCTTATGAGTGAGGGGAAGAGGGGCCACCTGGACGCGGAAGAGATTGACGATGGATACGGTACTGTGACCCCAGGGACTGACTTTAAGGAAGTGTGGCAGGTGAATGTTAAACCAAAGGGCTTGGGCCAGATGAAGAATCTAACTGGTGTGTATAGGCTCTGTCTCTCTGCTAAGAGCATCCACCTGGTGAAGCTGAACTCTGAGACGCCTTGCGTGAACTTGCAGCTGATGAATATCAGACGCTGTGGCCATTCGGAGAGCTTCTTTTTTATTGAGGTTGGCCGCTCTTCTTCTATAGGACCTGGGGAGGTTTGGATGCAGGTGGATGATTCTGTGGTGGCTCAAAACATGCATGAGACCATTTTAGAGACCATGAAGGCGCTGAAGGCATTTACTGAGTTCAGGCCCAGAAGCAAAAGCCAGTCTTCTGGCACCAACCCGATGGGCTTTATCACCACGCGACGACATTTGGGCAATCTGCCGCCCAGCCAGACAGGGCTCCAGCGGCGGTCTCGGACAGAGTCTGTGGTGGGCACTCCATCTAGCAGGAAGAGCAGTGGAGCGAACGGATACCGATTCCGCACCTCCAGCGAGGGAGAGAGCACAATGAACCGTCCCTTTCGCTCTGTGACAGGTAGCCTTATTCATCTCAACACAGCCCGTGCTAACCTGAGCCGGCAGGAAAGTAGCAGTGGGGCCGGGGGCCGCTACATTCGTGCCCCACCAGGCTCCTCTTATCATGCCCGTTCAGCCTCGCTGCCAGTGTCACACTTCCCTTCAACCACCAGTCCGATCAGCATGTCTAGCAGCAGCGGGCATGGCTCTGTGTCAGACACCATCACTCGCCCCTCCAGCGCATCCATTTGTGGATCCCCAAGCGATGGAGGTTTCAACTCATCTGACGAGTATGGCTCCAGCCCTGGAGACTTCCGCTACTTCAGAGTACGCAGCAACACCCCCGACTCCCTTGGAAACACACCACCCATCCGTGAGGAGCACTGCCTCAATGACTACATGGCTATGGGCTGGAATCGTGACGTGTTCGGAACGAGCGGGGCTGAGGCGACCCGAGATGAGAGTGCTGATGAAGATTCACGCCCGGGGTCTTTAAGGAGGCGGACGACCTCCTTCTCCAGGCAGGTTGGGGGTGCAAGTGCTGCTGGAGTAGCTGTTTATCAAAAGATGACCCAGACCACCTTCTCGCTGGACGAGGCTGTGGCTGAGAGTAGCTCTTGGAGTGGCAGTGCCCAGACTGTCTCTACCTCCTCCTCCCTCTGCTCTGACTACAGCTCCAGTTCTGAACACAGCCAGGACCGGCCCCCTAGCCTGCGGCCTGCTAACGCTCCTAAGGATGATGGGTACATGCCCATGATGGCAGGTGTGCTGCCCTCCACTAGTGATGCAGACTACATGCCTATGCAACCAAATATCTTCCTCTCTGCCTCTCCACAAATCCAAAGGTCTGCTTTAAATGTTCCTCAGCACACAGACTCTCAAGGCTATATGATGATGCTCCCAGGTAGGAGTGGGGCTGCTGACTCCCCCCTCCCCTCCAGCCCTGACATTAGCAGACGAGCAGAGGCACAGAGAGCCTCTGACTGCCCCAAGAATGCAGAATACATGGATATGTCTCAGAGCAGCTCCACAGCTAATGCTCAGAAGGTTTCCACAGATAATTATTATGCCTTGACCACTCCTGGTGTCCCCAAGTCCTACAGTCCATATTTCTCTCTCCCTCGCTCATACAAAGCACCATCCAGAGACCAGGTTGAGCATGATGATTATGTCCCTATGAGTTCCCCAGCGAAACCAGTCTACATCTCCCCCACAGCCACCCCAGATCGCAGTAGCAGGTGCCCACCTTCTGAGTCCTCTCAGCATAATAGCTTCACGGACCGCCGTGCCGTTCGGCCGAACCGTCTGCCCCTAGGAAGGCGAAGTCACGGCTCTCTGAGAGCATGTGAAGCTGCAGTGCGGCCTTCCAGCCCTGGAGAATACATGAATATTGAATTTGGGGATCGGCCCACATATACTGCCTGCCCGTTGTCTGCTGAAGGTTCTCCATCAACCCTCAGTATCAACCGGGAGCAGCGTAAGTCCCCTCTGCCGCAGGACTACATGACTGTCGAGGTGGCTGGACTTCCACCTAAGAGTCGGTCCCCTCGGCCCTCTCTGGTTGCCCCCTGGAATCCTCCTTCATATATCCGGCCCTCCTCATCCTCCCACTGCAGCGGGCTCATGGTGGGTAAGCCTGACGACTACACAGAAATGTCCTTTGGGCCTGAGGATGAGTCGAAGAGCCCTACAGCCATGCTTGAGCACCTGTGTGTTCTGGAGCAACAGTTTTTCCCTTTCAGCCCCCCGACTGAGCCCAAAGTTGTCCGTGCTGATCCCCAGGGCAGGCGGAGACACAGTTCAGAGACCTTTGTCACATCTTCGGGAGCGTCAGGGGGAAGTGGCTCAGACACCAATGGCACCGTACCTAGCAATGTTGGGGCTCAGCAGGTGGGCCGCAACAAGGGACAAAATTTTGACTGCGTTTGGATTGATAGCATGACATCCAGTAATGATGTAATGCTGGGAACCACATCAGATAGAGCAAATGCCCCCTCTGTGAGGTCTGCAAGGACTATAACTGTGGAACACCAGAATGGCCTGAACTACATCGCCCTAGACCTGAGAGATGATCTCCGGCCTGGGAATGCTCATGATGCGCTTCCCTTGCCATCCTCCAGCGCTCCTCCCCTAGAGAACGGTGCCTATGCCAGCATAGATTTAATGAAATCTGAGGAGTTTACTGCAGTGTCTAAAGGTTAGCAATCTTTAATTTGACTCTTAATTGTTTTTCTTGACACAGTCATGTCTCTTTAAAATCATGTCTCATTCCTTTATGAACAGACTTTCCATCCATACTGCATTACGATCTCTAAAAAATATTTTTTAGTAAATTAAAAGGGTTAGTTTACCCAAAAACTTGATATGCTTTATTAATTTACTCACTCGTGTGTCGTTCCAAACCTGTATGAGTTTCTTTCTTCGGTGGAACACAAAATATAGTCCATATTCTCCATACAATGAAAGTCCAATGTTGTTTGGACCCTTTTGACTTTAATTGTTGGGGCAAAACTGTCTTCTAAATATCTTTTTTGAGTGTGTAACAGAAGAAAGTAAGGCGTAGAGGTTTGGAATGACATAAGGTTGAGTAAATTACAGAATTTGTCATTTTTGGACAAACTATACAAAACTTTATTGTAATGGCCCCCCTCCTCTTGCCATCTCCTCCTTTTCCAACTCATTTGCCCAAAATGTTTCTTTTTTAAATTTTAATATCCACTTTGTTTAGGGACTGCTATGTACTTGGCTGAGTGTGTGTTGCAGCAGGGGGAGTGAGAGAATGCAGTGAGAAATGCAGTGTTAGTGAGTCAGTGTTCTCAGCAAGCTCTAGATGACTCATTTGTTTATCGTAGTTGAAGCAGAGATAGATGTATGTGTGTGTGAGAGAAAAGGTTGGTTTAAAGCTTCTGATAACTTTCTAGCATCTCACCCTCTCTCTTTTTCTCATACCTTTATTTTTCATTGGCAAACAGCACTTTTGTAGATGCATGACTCAGGTGATGATACACAGGAAACTTTATTTTCATACAGCATTGCCAGCCAACTAGGGCAGCATGATATTGAAAAAAAAACAGACATTGTAATAGTTTGTTTTTCTGTGATATACATTGCGATATGAAAACATTACTTGAATAGCTCTATTTGGGAAGAATTAATCATTCCAGAATGATTGGGTTGACTTTTTTCTTTCTTTTTTTTTGGAGTGAATCTGCATAGAAAATAATTAACAAATTACATGCATAGATAAATACAATAGAACAAAGATACAAAGGAAATAACTGTGCTTTGTTTTTAAGGTAAGTCTAACAGTATTCAGGTACATCAATTGAAAAATCAAATGTAAAATAACACAGCTTATTCTTCACTGTATAAATTAAAAACAATTAATCTTTGTTAAAGCTACAAAAGTGATTTTCTTTGTATTTTGTTGATTGATTTGTTGAACATTGCCACAGACAGCAGCAGGAATATTAGGCACGAATCCTATATAATGATACACATCTGTTTTCTTTCTCAATTGTTTAGTTCACATAAGCTAGGGGTGTCCAAACTCAGTCCTGTAGGGCCACTGTCCTGCCGAGTTTAGCTCCAACTTGCCTCAACAGACACACCTGTCTGGAAGTTTATAGTATACCTAGGAAGAAAGATGGGCATTTTGGTATAATTTGCATGTGTGTCTATTCAAGCACAAATAGACAAGGAGGAGAACAGAATTCAGTGTTTGTATACTGTCTGTGCTGTCTTTGTGTGCCCATAGAAAACAGCGCGCCAGTTCCGAATTGAGTTCTCTTTCATGTCTTCTTACACTCGAAAGGTTTAAAATAAGTTTATCATTTGCACGATCCCTATACTTGACATCACACATCCTGTGATGTGACTATCGCGGATACACACATCGCAATATTGATGCTAAAACCAGATATCATGCAGCCCTACCACCAACCATCTACAGAGACTGCTGGGTTAAGCTGTAACATTAAGCATAAATTGCATGGTATGTCATTGGCTGAAGGATTCGAAATACACTGGCATGATTCTGGGGGCACTGCAGGTAGGCTACTATGCTAATAGTCTCCACTAGTTGTTGCTGGCTAGCTAATTTCACACAAACACCAAATAGGTGTCCATCTGCCATAACTTTAAACAAACAGGTTGTCCCCACCTAAACTCACTCCATCGAGTCAATGTTGAGTAGTGCTCAGACGAAACCCATAAATGTTATACAGGGAGTTTGACATGCTGATGGTTTACTTGCAGTTGTCTCTGCACATCTTGTTGGTATAAATAAATTTACATTGAAACACTTACACACTTCATATATTTTTAATTTAGCTAATGTTGTTTGATATACACTATTAATCTATCCATCTATCCCATTTATTTATAGCTATAATGTGACCATTTATGTTGCCTTTCAAAAGTTAGCATATCATCTCAAAAGTGAACCTCAGTTTCATATAGGCCTATGGATTGCATCATCTCTGTGTGGCCTGTATGTTCATTGTGTCTGTACATGCCTGCCAGCATAAGGCCAGTAACAAACTACATAATTCCAAACCTTCTTACCTGTGTCCATACTACATGTCGGTCTGGGTAGTTACTAGACTTTACTGGATTTTTGTATGATAACAGGACTTGCTGTGATATTGTTTGTATGATTGTTAGTTGATTTTGTCTACTTGCTAGTCATGGATACTTTTTATAGGAGTCATGGATATTACAAAGTATGAGTGAAGCCAGGTGTTGGTACCATGCATGTTGTACAGTTTCATGTTTCAAGCTTGTGCATGTTTTGTTGGCTCATCCACTGGTTTCTTTGATGTGGGCTAATAGTCTCAGCATTTTGCAGCATGGGACATGTGCTGCAGGAAATGCATCAGTGTCGAAAAATGTTGTTCTTAAGCCTGCTGTGTTCATCCACCTGGAGAAACTAGGATTCAGTCCAGCCAGTTGTCTTCCTCTTAATCTCTCTCTCGCTCGTGCGCGCTCTGCTCTTTTTCACCAGTATTATTGAACTCTCTTTCAATATTTTTTTACTTTATTGTACCACAGTAGTGCCATGTTATTCTTTAAAGTACCTTGGAGTACAATGGTATGTGAATGTGGAAATCATTCAGTGCCAAAGTACTATTTTCTCTTTGGGTGCGCAGTGGTGTTCTGAAATGAGGAGGCAAAGTCCACAGTGTTATTTCATGTAAATTCATGTTCCAGTTACACGTAATATTGTCACATTTTCCAGGTTAAATAAATAAACATTACTTACACTATAAAAAAAATCAATACGCTTCTATTTTGCATTAATATTCAACAATACTGTTCCATTTTATAAAACCAAGTTTAAATCTAATCAAGCAATTGCTGCATTGTTAGATTTACTCAAAATTAAAAAGTATAAGAACACAGTATAAGAACAGATGTAATATTTCATATATATTCTATTTGCTGCTTTTTTATTTGTTCTGTTTAATAGTCGGCTTGTTTTTGGATCATCTGTCATCAAAGCTAAACATTTAATTTCACCAAGCTGATTTTGATATCTTAAGCGCGTGAGTATTATACTTTTATTTTACTCTTCCCATTAACAGCATTATTTAACTATTCATTCAGATCGCTTTGTGGATGCAGAACATGCATTAATATGAGAGTCGGGATTTATCATGTAAACAATATAATAGGTCAATCAAAGCATGATGGAGGCATTGCCTCCTCTCACATGACTTAGGGGGTCTGGTAAAGGTGCTGTTTGTAAGTTTATGACTGTACTAAAGCAAAAATACTAGGTCTGGGTATTGACACAAATTTCACAATTCGATTCGATTTCGATTCACAAGCTTGCAATTCGATTTCGATTCAATGTTGATTATTTTGGATATCAGGTACAATACAAATCTCTTAACTAATGCTGTAAACTATGGGAGTCAGTTGTAGGCTAGCCTATAGGCTTCATTAGCCTTCTATAATATTGAAGGTAAACATTAACTGATGTATACAAACACTTAAATTAGACTTTTATTTATTTTTATAATAATAAAGTTATATGAAATATAAACATTTAAATGGTGCTGTCATAAAGACCTGCCAGATTTATTCAAACATGCATTAAAAATGTATGAACATTAAAAATTATAATGAATATGTTATATGGTGCATTTATTTAGCAAAATGCTCCTCTCTAGAGTTAATTTTTCTAGCTGACTAACGAGTTTATGGTCACTGGATATGGTTTTTCTGAGGTACAGTACAGGCCAAAAGTTTGGACACATTACTATTTTTAATGTTTTTGAAAGAAGTTTCTTCTGCTCATCAAGCCTGCATTTATTTGATCAAAAGACAGATTTTTTTAAATATATTGTGATATATTACAATTTAAAATAATTGGTTTTCAATTTATTATACTTTAAATTATCATTTATTTCTGTGATGCAAAGCTGAATTTTCAGGATCATTACTCCAGTCTATCACATGATCCTTTAGAAATCATTCTAATATGATGATTCATTATCAAAGTTGGAAACAGTTCTGCTGCTTAATATTTTTTCATAACCTGTGATACTTTTTAATGATACTTTGATGAATAAAAAAAGAAGCAAATGTTTTAAAAATAGAAATCTTTTGTAACAACAATATACACTACTGGTCAGTAATTTTTTTTCTTTCTTTTTTTGAAATAAATCAATACTTTTATTCAGCAAGGATGTTAAATTGATAAAAAGTGATAGTAAAGAAGATTTATATAATTAGAAAATATTTTTTTATTTTGAATAAATGCAGTTCTTTTTAACCTTTTATTCATCAAATATATTAGGCAGCAGAACTGTTTCCAACACTCATAATAAATCAGAATATTAGAATGATTTCTAAAGGATCATGTGATAGACTGGAGTAATGATCCTGAAAATTCAGCTTTGCATCACAGAAATAAAGGATAATTTGAAGTATAATAAATTGAAAACCAATTATTTTAAATAGTAATAATATATCACAATATTACATTTTTTTTTTCTGTATTTTTTATCAAATAAATGCTGGCTTGATGAGCAGAAGAAACTTCTTTCAAAAACATTAAAAATAGTAATGTGTCCAAACTTTTGGCCTGTACTGTAAATGTGACGTTACATGACATTGTTTACAAGCTGATTTACTGACGTCTTTCCACGGTTGAAACACTGATTGAGCGATTCCATGTCACATGATACGGATTTGGATAAGTTGTACTTGTACTCTACCTTTTAACACACTTTCAGATGCTCATTTCATGTTTATTTAGCTCGGTAACTGGTATTATTAAGGCAGAAGAGAAGATCATGTGCGCTCCGCCCTGCTGCTCTTGAGCTGAGCCGCGCCAGAGCGATCTCACGCCACAGCGCCAAAACGGTATGTGTTTTTGAATTTCGTAAGAAAATGGATGTAATTTGAAATCTGAGACTTTGTTTCATATCAATAGTAACAAAGCACAAAGATCATTGCGATTTATTGGCTGGGATGCGCGCTACAATGTTACATTCATTCATCAACTAAAAACAGGATGACTAATCGATTCTTGGGATTTAAGAATCGATATCGGTTCGTAAAAATGAGAATCGATTAAAATCGAGAAATCAATATTTTTTTTACCCAGCCCTAAAAAATACCATAATATCTGTGCAGATATTTAGGAAACATGCTGAGTTCACGTATTGTTTCTCTAAAAAACACTTCTTACCCGACCTAAAAAGCCTCCGCACCCATCTAAAAATCTCTGAGCGGGAGCATTAAAACGCTATATCAACTCATCATAAATCAATAAATCAACTCATCAACTTAGTATGTAAGTCTCCTCGTATTCCATTGTGTAAATTACGCTCAGTCCTGTTGTGTGTCTTCAATCTGGCAACCCGCGTGAGCGTCGAATCTGAGCAGGAGGGGCCAGGGGAATTTGGACGGCAGTACCCATATCAACCGTGAGCTGTCAATCTCACATACTGCACTCAATGAGCTCAGAGACGCACTGCCTCTCACGGTAACTTTAATTGTTGGTGTTGCTGTTCGACAGTGTCACTTTAGAAAAATTAGTGCTTTTTATATATATATATATATATATATATTAGGGGTGTAACGATACACAAAACTGACGGTTCGGTACGTCCCACGGTTTTGACGTCTCGGTTCGGTTCGGTTCATTTAGGTGGAGTGGGGGGTTTAGAAAACTAAAATTGCTTGTTTTTTTGTTAAACAGTGCTTTAATGAACAAATTGTGTCCTTGTCTTTAAATTAATTCAATTACAAGTAAACGTTTCGCAAGGATAAAAAAAATCATCTGCTAATGCTGTAAACTATATAGGAGCCCTTACTTGCACATTACTATAACATTAAAGCGTAACAACAGAGCCTAGACTTTTAGCCTAAATTCAGTTGCTATTTATTTTTAGATATAATAATAATCAACACTCAAGTAACAAATTGTATGAAAACATGTAAACTGCACATAAGGCAGTTTTTACATTAACATTTTTACTCTAATTTATTATTGAAATATAATAATTTACACAGTTGCTGTCATTTTCATGACAGATATTTTAAACATACATTAAATAATCAAGATGTCATTAACAGGTTAAGTAAAATATAATATATAGGCTAATATAGTGCATTTATTTAGTGAAAGAGTTCATTTCCTTAGCAAACCAATAAGCTGTGGACACTGAATGACTTGCCTGAGGTAAATAAAGCTATGTGAAAAACTAAGCGTTTTATTGACGTATTTCCGCTGTTGAAACACTGACTGAGCGATTACACGAGTTATGATGCCTTTCAGTAAGTATACTGTATCTTTCAACATACCTTCAGGTGTCCATTCATGTTTATTCTGTAACTGAGGAAGAGAATCGCGTTTACTCGCGCTCCGCGCTGCCGCTTTAAATGAGGAGTCACGCCACATCAAAGAGCGCCAAAACGACATTTAATGTTTGAATTTCGTGATCAAATAGACAGAATTTGAAAGATTACACCTGGCTTATTATCGAATGTAACAAAACACTGAGCTTATTGCGATTAAATGTGGTTAATGGTGGTTAGGCAACGCTGTATTCGTTGTGTACACATAAGACATGAGGTGAGGTCCAATGAGCCGGGACAGCAGGGGGCGGGGCGGGCGTGTTCGGTACGCCATGAGAGTATCGCGATTCGTATCGTGGGTGGTGTATCGCGGTTTTTCGGTTCGGTTCGAATATCGTTACACCCCTAATATATATATATTATTTTTTATATATATATATATATTTTCATAATATTTTCAATGTCTTTGTGGATTTTTGTACTGTGGATTTTTTTGAAAGAGTGTGGAAGAGGCACTGCCTACCTTGTCTCGGGGGAAATGCTCCTGATTCTGCTGTATCACGGTCATGACTCTGCGCTTGGGTTAAGAACTCAAAGTTAGCTGAATCTGTTTTTAAACACTGCTGCTCTGAATGATCTCGCCCCACTTCAATTTGTGAGGGAAAACACCAAGTATTTCACTTGCACAGATATCCTTCACTCAAATAATTTTCCACATGTGCAAACCTTTTCACCTTTTCACACAAATGCAAGTGAAGTTCTTATATTGTTGAGCCTTGGCCAGGGTACTTGAGTACTCCAGACTTTCTCTCCTGATTAGTCTTTCTTTCCCCATTTCTATGTCTAGTATTTCTGTCTCTCCATCTCTGTATTTCTTTTATAATTTAGCCACTCCAGTAGTGTTGAGGAATCCTCAACCACAGCAGCACAAGCAGCTCAAATCAGCTTCTGACCAAATCAATTCAAAGACCTTAGCCATCATTCTTATTACTGGTAGTTTTCAAAGGTGCTGTAAGCTGTTTTCAAATGCATTCAATGTCCATACCACCTGACAGATATCTCTGAATGGGCACCTGTCTCTGTGACAGCTCTACACTGGGCAAAGAGGAAGTGGCCTGCCCCTTTTTTGCCAGTAAGAAACACTCTAAAAACATTGTACAAGTTAAGGTTTAACGAGATGTCTTTGCATGTAGAGGTTTTGGAAGGAGTTTGTTAAAGTTATCAAAATGGTGCAACTTGGTGAAATTGCTAAAAGTCTGACCTGTTGTGGGCAGGGTCAACTGAGTGTGGCACTGGTATGTTAATAAGGCAATGTTTTGGCTGTGCTGGTACCGGGGTCTGTCTGAATATGGGGTATGCACGCTCTTTGTAGTGTTGGAATGTAAATGAGCAAATGCATAGCTACACAGGAATGCGTTTTAATCACAACACATAGCGCTTTTCAGAGCTCACTCTTGGACTCACACATCACGAGGTAAACAGCCAAGGTAGCAGAGAACAGGCCCGTTTGTTCTGTACTAAATGGTCAGATCCTCCAATTGAGTGGAGAAATGTTTGAAATGGTTATTTTAGTCTCTGCTGCATATCTAATGTAGTCTTGTCTGATCCTTGTCTGCGTTTCAGTTTAAAGCCTCGTTCTGTTCATTCCCCTTGCAAAGACGTACTGTAATGGTACTAGTGTTGCACGGTGCACCGATACTTCAAAAGTATCGCGATTCTCGGAAATTAAAAACGTCACGATTCCTAAATGTATTAGTATCGATACTTCTAAGAATGACCGCGTTCCAGATTTGTAAGAGATGTAGGCCTATTTCATGTTGGTGTGTGCATGCGCACGCTTCCAGTGCCTCCCTATGGACGTCTGTGTTTTTTCTCCTCACGCACGCAGCAAAGAAGCTACAGCTGTCATGTGACAAACACTACAGCGAGATGGCTGCATGTGCGAGCACAAGTGATGCTGTGGCCGCCGGTCCACGACTGGTAGAAAAAGATGACGCGAGGAGTGAAATATGGAAGTACTTTGTCTACCTTGCTGACAGTGAGGGCTTAGCTACCGATAAGTCGAGACCTGTTTGTCGTCAGTGCTACAAACAAATGCAAACAAAGGGAGCCAACACCTCGAACCTGGCGAAACACTGTTTCTTATGATAACTGTGATAATGCTGCTAAATTTTTTTTTTTTTTTTTACCTTGAATGTCATTGCTCTAATTTATATTTATTTTGATATTTCATATTTTGTTCCAATGTTTAATATATCTGCTGTTCATATGTTCATTTATTAGTGTGTTATATGATTAGAATGTTGTCCCGGTTTTAAAATGAAGCACAGCAATGATATTTGAGAGTGTTTCTCCCTTTTCAGGAAAAGTATCGAAACTTGACTTGGTATCGGTATCGGTATCGAAACAATAATTTTGGTATCGAAACAATAATTTTGGTATCGTGACAACACTAAATGGTACCATGTTACAATGAAGCTATCAGATAATATTGTATCGTATTATATTATTGATGTTATTTATATGATACTTATGAATATTTATATTTATTTATATATTCACTCCCCTCGTATTTATACAGATTATATATATATATATCTGACACGCTGCATATTTCAGAGTAAAGCCAAAGCACCCTGTTAATTTTCAGTTTCGATTTACAGTCAATTTTACTCTGCAAGTGCTGTGTTTGAGTTGATGATAATTTGGATTTGGGAATGCAACATGCGCCAACCATCTTCCAAAATTCGTAAAGAGAATCGTTTATAAACCTGTTGTCAACATAGATCAGGTTTTCCTTCTTTTTTGTCTTTAGCTGATCACATGCCTGCATGATTCTTTGTCTAAAAACATGGAATTACCATAGTAATGTTTTAGTTAGTGTCTGTTTGTGAACCTTTATGAAAATGGCTTTTATTGGCTATATTGCTGCTGGAGCTACAGTCTGATCGATCTCAATGTGCATGTATGGCTGGTAATAAGTGATAGTTACAAGTTCAACACTGTAACTATTATATTTTAGTGTTTACTAGGAATCCATTCTATTTAAATTTTTTTCTCAGTTAGCTGAATTGATCATATTTGGATCAGAATTAGCAGTAGAATTTTATACTCCATTTTGAAAAGCATACTTTATATTTACTCTCTAATAGGACTTAATTACAGGTACAGTATTTTCTTTATTAGGCACAGTTTCAGGTGTCGTTGTTGAAATGTGCTATTAGCGGGTGGCATGATTAGTTTGTCCTGTAAGCGAAAATGTGGATACTAGTGGAGTTACTTGGGAAATCCCCTTATTTAGATAATTATGTGCATATGAACCCCATGAAGTGACGCACTCCATATAGTTTAAAACTGCTTTTATTGCTCCACAATGTCATGGCTATAGTCTTTACCTCATTGAAGTAACCATAGTTTTATTTGAAAGTACTATATTATTTCTTTTTTGTACAAGTTTTTAATATTGGCAAAATTACTTTTGGATGCAAAAAGAGTCTAAAAGTTTCATGTATATAATAAAGTGCGTTTGTGATGGGAGATCTCAGTCCTCTGTTGAGAAATGAGCTGTGCTGGGCTAAAGTCCTGCTCAAGAGGCATCATGTCCTGTACATCACATATGCCTATATTTACAGCGTTATTTTGAGAGCCCACCTTATTTACGACCATGGCATGTGCTGAACAGTATTGCTCTTATTGCAGGAAATGAGGACTGCAGGTAACAGGATTCTTTTCCTGTGTTAAATTCTGTTCAAACACGCACAAACTTGCATATCCCTTTCATGCTTTACAAAGCGAATGAGAACAACTATACACAGACCTTATTGTAGAAAATGACTTTTTATCTTTCTTTTTTTTAAGTCTTTGACACGTTGTATGCAATTGCAATCTGCTATGGCATAAACATAAGAGAAGCTCCCTTGTCAGAATGGGATTTTAACCAGAAAAATTATATAATTATGTATTCCGCAAATGACTTAGACTAACTTAGCATTTAAAAGTTTAGGGTCAGTAAGATTTTTTATTTATTTATTTATTTATTTATTATTAGTAGGCTACTTGTGTCCTTTAAATTATTAAAATGTTATTACATTGATCAAAAGATACATTTATAATGTTAGAGATGCTGTTTATAATGCTGTTCTTTTGAGCTATATTAATTAAAGAATCCTGGTTTCCACAAACATTAAGCAGCATCGCTGTTTTCAACATTACATTGATAATAATAAGAAATGTTTCTTGAGCAGCAAATCAGCATATTAGAATGATTTCTGAAGGATCATGTGACACTGAAGACTGGAGTAATGATGCTGAAAATTCAGCTTTGCCATCACAGGAATAGATTACATATTAACTATATTCAAATGTAAAAGTTTAATAATATTTCTCTATTTTTGTTTTACTGCATTTTTTATCAAATAAATGAAGCCTTGGTGACACTTCTTTCATGAATCTTACCAACCCGAAACTATTGAACAGCAGTGTACGCTCTTTTTATATTTTTTTATTTTTTATTTTTTTTAATCAGTTTTAAAGTAGTCCTGTATAATTAGGTTGTTTTAGGTTCACCTGACCATGATCAGATGCAGTTTTTAGGGGCTGATTTTGAGGTGATGTATTGCTGTAGACCAATATTGTTTGTCAGTGATTGTGGATGAGTCCGTATCAGCCTTTAGAGTTCAACCCCCATTAGTTTACTGGTACACTGAGTTACTGATCTACGTTAAGACCGACTGAAACTTTGACCCTATACACAAGTAAACAAGTTTCCCCTCCCTAAAGAGACCTTCACCCCATGTTTGTGTGCACAAACATTAGTAGATCCATGTTGGTTTTCTTTAACTATAGACATGCATAAACAAACCCAAGCCTTGTATATCAACCTTTTAAACATTTCGCCAATGTGTTGAGGGTAAATTAGAGCGCATAAGGCAGCGGTGGATTGCAGTGCGTGATGGTGTTTGGCACATGTTGAGGTGTTCTGTTGAGTACTACATTAGCTATCACATGAGCTTTTTAAAAACCTATGGACCCAAATTAGGGTTGAGAGATGACAGGAATGTTTTAGTCCAGAACATGGTGTGCTTGGCTTGAGAGTGTTATGCACAAACACACATGCTCACACCGATTCTTCCTGCATAACTATTGTATTTATGACTTACTCGACCAGTGTTTATTGTATTTTAATATCCGGAGTGTTCTGGTTACATCAAAGGCGAATCAGAGCCTGCCTAGCAACCACATCATAAACCCCTGTGCGGCAAACTTTATTATCTGTCCTGTCTCTGTGTCTTTTTTTTCTCTCTCCCTCTCTCCCTCTCCCTCTCTCCCTCTCCCTCTCCCTCTCTCCCTCTCCCTCTCCCTCTCCCTCTCCCTCTCCCTCTCCCTCTCCCTCTCCCTCTCCCTCTCCCTCTCTCGATAGATAGATAGATAGATAGATAGATAGATAGATATAATATCTCTCTATATATATCTTCTATATCTATTTATTTATATATATATATATATATATATATATATATATAAATAGATACAATATCTCTCTATATATATCTCCTATATCTATTTATTTATTTATTTATTTATTTATAATCTTTTATCTCACTCACTTCATATAGATTCAGCTTCAGCCAGTGTGTGTGTGTGTGTGTGTGTGTGTGTAACATGCCTCAGTCCAGCATCAGTGTAGCAAAATACAAGTTGAACTTGTAACCTATTAGGAATGCATGTTTGGCCAAAAAAATATATATATTTATTAAATAATGATATATTAATGTTCATGCTAATAATATCTGGAAGTATGACTTTTTTTGTGTGTAATTTACAAGTGATTAATTTGAAAGAATACTTTATTTTTATTTTTATGAAATGTAATACTTTTTTTCAGCAAGGAGGCAATACATTTATCAAAATTGACAGTAACGGTAATATTGATACAAAAGCCTTCTATTTTAAATAAATTCTGTTCTTTTGAACTTTCTATTCATCAAACAATCACGAAAAAAATTATTACAGTTTTTGTTTTTAATTTAATACGAAATGCTTCTTGAGCAGCAAATCAGCATATCGGAATGATTTTTCTGAAGGGTCATGTGACCCTGAAGACTGAGTAATGATGCTTAAAATTCAGCGTAGCCATAATTGCATATTTTCAAATAGAAAAGAGTTGTAATTGTAGTAATATTTCACAATATTACTGTTATGTCACTGTTTGTTTGTTTGTTTTTTGATCAAATAAACGCAGCCCTGGGGGTGCATTGAGTTCTTTCAAAAACATTAAAAAAATACCCACCCCAAAACTTTTTAATAATAGTGTACATTAATGGACAACACAGTTAGCACATTACATAAAGATTTACTTATTGCAAAGATACATTCACCTTTTGCAGCTTACAGTTTGGTTCATTTACCTGCTTGTCTCTTATTTTAAGACTGTTTCCTGGCATAGGTGGCTTAGACAAGTTTAATCCCACCCATTGTCCTCTCGTATCATGAATTATGTGGCCAGTCGCCATGGTGAAACGGAGCGCCCTGCAGCAGTTTAGCTGTTTTCGTTTAGAGAACTTTCCACAGAAGGCGATTTGTGTGTGTGTGTGTGTGTGTGTGTTTGCCACATTCAGGTTGGCTGTGATTGGTGTTAGTGGGTCATTCCTGTCAAGGTGAGGCGCTTCAGTGTCTTAATCTCATGATTCGGCTCTCTGTGCCAGTGCAGTCCTACTGGACGATTGACATCCACCCTTCATAAGATCATCTACTAGTGAAAGAAGAGGCTCGCATAGGGTCAGGGGACACATCTCACTGTCATTGGCTGGCAGAACAGCACTGTAAATAGGCTGGAGCAGCAATGGTTACTTTAATCATTGTTTCCCCTGTAAGGCTGGACGATATGGCCCAAAAAATAATCATGATAAAAGTTTTCATATCAGTCGATATCAGTGATCATCACCATAAAGGACTAAGCCGGAATTTTTGCTCGTTAAAAAATAAATGTAACTTGTCAATCACGTTTACACATTGCCTCAAATATTTTTCCGTCATAAAATTCGAATCGGGATAGATTTTTCTGCGTTTTTTTTCGCATCTGTAGCAAGCATTTTGAGAGCATATGCATATGAAAAAAATACATACGAAAATTTCAGACTCAGTGTGCAAGGACCTTAAATGTCAAATCTTTTAATTCTTTCAAGTTTAAAGGCAGATTTGTGATTATTCTAAGTGGAAGTTGTTGAAACCAGGCAGTTAATTGTAATTTTAAACCACTTTATTTTCAGAACATGACAATACTTCACGCTTTTGAATTCTTTACACTTTTCCAGTAATTTTTACTGTATTCCTAGCCTGACGTCGTCATACTCAGATTCTAGTCACAATGTGTATGTTGATCATCTGTCCATCATCGTATAAACCCCGCCCTGACAATTTGATTGGTCTGAACAGCTCTGGTTCAAGCATAGTTGCTCCACAACGGTCCAGACCGAACTTCCCGACCTCAAATGTTGTGGGCGGTTCTAAGTTCGGCTGGCATCCAGGCTACTGTATTCCTTTTTTCCAGTATTTATCCAAAATAAATATCTTAAATTAATTTCTACGTTTCTGCTTCTGCTAACAGGTGATAATTGTTTTAAATCATGAAACTGGTTTGTGTTGTGACTTTGGCAGGCAGTAGTGGTGTAGTGGTGGTAGTAGTAGTGGTAGTAGTGGTAGTGGTAGTAGTAGTAGTAGTAGTAGTAGTAGTAGATTCTGACTACCATTGGTCTTCCATAGTAGCATACATTTAGATCATAACCACAGTTAAAACCACGCATATAGCACTACTATGTAAACAAACATTATTGAACATTTACTGAACTCTTGTTATCGTTTTATCGAGGACAATTATAACGCAATAATTATCGCTATCATTTTATCGCCCAGCCATAATGGCATGCCTGTAATGTCTGATTGGTATGGAGTTTGGTGCCCATGCAGATGCCATTCACTTTTTAGGACTGTTTGAGAAGATGGATGGCACAGATCTATTCCAGGGAGGTGGTTAATATATAACATTTGGCCTACCAAAAATGGCCACCTTAATCTTGTGTGCAGGTAGGGGTGGTGGTCAGGTTGTGGTCGTCGCTGTGGGGTAATGATTGCACCAAGGTTAGGAGGAACTCTGTGACCTTTGGTACCCCATCGGACCTGCCCTTGAACAATGAACCAGTGGCATTCCTGCCGCTCCAGATGCCGCCGTGCGCACTCATGCCCACATTGCCCTCATGCCCCATTGTTGGGTCAGACAAAGCCCTTTATCAAAGGCACTGTTTGTGTGCACCAGGGTCAAAGCAGGCCACCGTACAACCCCACTGCTCACCAGAGCTGTAAAGGGATAATATAGATGGCAATGAAAGGTGAAGGGCACATGGTGTTATCCTAAGATGAGACGGGTAGGACATGGTAAAATTGGGTAGAGGATGAATGTAAAGAGTCATGTAAATGAGATAAAGGTCTTGCTTACAATAGTTTAATAAGTGTTATTTTGCTGTATTGTTTCACATTCAACAACTTTCAGTATTTTTGTTTTTTCAGTTTTAGACGCACAAATGTTGAATTCTTAGAATGAACTTTATTGTATTTTATTGCAAAGGAAACAATGTATTATTGATACATATTTCAACCATAAATATGAAATGTTGCTCTCTTTTTGAAGTTCCCCAAAATTTGTGTTTCTGGGTTAACTTCCATATTTAACCACCTGGACACAAGCTTTTTGGTGGATTTATTTATTGTTTGCCCTCACTTGGTTCCTCCTTTCAAACAACCAATGTAATAAAATAATCTGCATGCAAAGCTCACGATCACTATTAGTTGATCTTTTGACACATAAAGTTGTATATAATCGACAATATGCTTAAAAGTTTTAGGTTGGTAAATTTGTTTTTAAAAGAAGTCTTATGTTCACCAAGGCTGCATTTATTTGATTAAAAAATGCAGTATTGTGAAATATTATTAATCCAAAATAACTTTTTTTAATTTTAATATGTAATTTATACCTGTGATGTCAAAGTTGAATTTTCAGCATCATTACTCCAGTCTTCTGATTTTCTACTCAAGAAACATATCTTTTAATTATCAATGTTGAAAACAGTTGTGCTGCTTAATATTTTTGTGGAAACTAGGATAATTTTTTTCAGGATTCTTTGAATAAAGCGTTCAAAGGAACAGCATTTATTTGAAATAAAAATCTTTTGAAACATTGTGAATCTTTACGGTCACTTTTGATTAATCTAATGCATCCTTGCTCAATAAGTGTTCATTGTATTTATCCCCAAAGCCTTTTTTTCCCCTTCTAATTATTGGGATTTCATTCATTTTGGACTTTATTGAAAAACTATTGACTAATTAATTAGAAGTAGTTTTTTTCCCCCCTCACCTTATCAGTGTAAGCTTCTCATAGATTTACTGTTTGTTTTGATGTGAACTAGGGCTGCACAATATATCGAAATATCGCAAATGTATATATCAAATATGCATATCGCAACAGCTTGCAATAACTGTGGTCATGAACAAAAGACAAAGAGAAAATCACTTTTTATGCTCCAGTAAACTGCTGTTCACTTTCAGTAGTTGTAGGGATGTTTTCTTGTCACAAAAATAATGTGAAACGCGTATGTAGGTTATATAATTTTAAATATATTTGAAAGATGTTTTAAGTAAATTTTACACACTTTAAAGCCACAATATGTAACTTTTTTGCTTTAAAAATAGCAAAAATCACTATATCTATGTTATATATATTTTTTAGTTGTGTACTTACATTATCTCGACTGTTTCCAACAACTTTCAAACCAGATGAAATTTGTATTTAATTCGAGAAACGTCCCGTTTCTTTATTTCCGTTTTGTCGCCGTCAATGGCGTCATATCCGTGTTGTCCCTGGTTTCCGCTCGTACTGCCATGGCAACCAGAGCTATGAACCAGAGCCCTCTGATAGTAACCAAAGCGACTGACGGTAGTTCGCAATGTCTATTTGCACGCTGTTGTTGTTTCGTTCAAACATTATGGACCATGGCAAGCAGACTTTGGATACAAAAGGAGAACTAAAACGAGAATCAATATCAGCGCGGTGTTTTCGAGATGCCTAGAGCTCCCATAGACAGTATATAAACGAGAGCTCCACGTCCGAGACTTCGACCGCTTCTACATGTACTTTATTAAACAGGTGAGCACATTTACATAAAACTAATCAATGTTTAATAGCTCAACATGATGAAATGTTAGAATATGATCTGTGTGTTATTCTAATGTTGATCTAGCTTACTGCTAGTCTCATGCAGACAAACTAACACAGAATAACATACATTCCAACAACACATTCAAATGCAGTTTAGTGTGATAGTGTAATGTTAGCCCCAGTGAAACAACGCTGCGTTACCTCACAAGTTTAATTTGTCTAATAAACTGACCTGTGACTGAGTAGTAATTCTGCACTCGCGTGTAACGTTAGTTCGGTAGAATGAAATGTCCTTATTCCTTATGCGGGACTCGCGTCGCGTGTGGAGCTGATAGCTGTCTCTTAGCAATCCCGAACTGCTTCATATCACAGTCATGATAAAAGCATCGATGTATTCAGTCTCATCCATAAACATTATTAGATCCATAGATTAGATCGGTCGGCTTGACGTTGACGACAATATCCATAATTCTTAGCAAATGTTGCGTCATCAAACTACACCTTTGTTATTGTAAATAGGTTAGCGACCCCTAGTGGCGAAAAATTCCATACTGTACGTTTAAGCATTATCATATCGCATATCGTATATCGCATTATTTAATGTTATTGCATTTTTCTTCAATATCGTGCAGTCCTAATGTGAACCTTGAAATCTATTTTGTTTGTCTTCCTGTTTTACTCAACCCAATATTATTAAGCTGACTGCAATCAAGCGCAATAAGCTGAGAAAGAGAACTGAATTTGGGACAGCATACATCTGAGAGGCGGCATCTGTGCTCACGCTTCGGCTGTGTGTCCGTCAGTGAAAACAGTGGAGTCCTTTTTCGCAGCTTATTGTGAATAATAACAATCGTGTCTAACGTGTCAACTTTTAGTACTGCAAAGGTAAAGTGTAACACTTGATATTTGATATTTGAAATTTATATATATATTTTTTTTTTTTATTGTGCAAGGGGTGAAATTACAGTGAGAACAGTGTATGTATATACAGTGAAACAGTGAAATATCAAATTGGATCTCAACGGAGCAACAGTTGAATTGTTTAAATTTCTGAATAGAGATGTATGTTTGTGTGCTCTATATAGCTAATGACATTAGCATTAATAATATTATCAACATAACAACATAACAACAACAACAACAACAACAACAACAAAAAAAAAAAAAAAAGAGGGGAAGAAAAGATACTACTGTCACCATTCCGACAACTTATGATAATGATAGTAACAATAATAAAAATGATTATATCAATAATTACTACCATTATTTCCACCAGCATCATAATATACAATAAATAACTAAAGGCAGTAGCAAATAATTATCCCAAATATCCAGTCGTGTTATGTTTTGTCATGTCTCCGCACTGCCAACCACAGCCTGTAGGATGTGCCCAGAACGTGCCACCCATCAACAAGGGAAGATACCGTAGAGCCCAGAACACCCCAAGTACCCTGGCAACTCCCACCATCGCAGACAAGCCGCTACCACCAAATTGCCAGCCTTGGCCTAGTTAATGTGACAATGTTCCTAATCTAATATGTTGCATTAAAATGAGACATGGCATGAAACACAGACCCAGGGGTAGCCAGTTGATGGCAAGGCCCGAGTGGAATTCTGACCTCTGCCACCCCTGTGCTATCTAACCTCGGTCAGAAGTAACGCACCATGCTTTCCCTGTTCTATATGTGTTCCTATGTGTTTCTATTTTTTTTTTTTTTTTTATCATTATTATTATTATCATCATTATTATCATTATTATTTTTTTTTTTAAATAAGAACAACTAATTAGATGCATTAAAAAAGACAATAGTGTTGCGGCTGTCCAAGCCCAGCCCAGAGCACCCCGGGAGCAGGCCCCACAGGCATCCCCACCCTGAGAAAAAAAAAAAAAAACCCGGCCCAGGGACCATCATGTCTATAGGATAGCAGGACGGAGACACGACAAAATTTTGTATAATCAATACGATTACTTTAGTAATACTATTTATGATAGTAATAACAACAATAACAACAATAACAATAACAATATCAATAACAAATAATAACAATAATAATAATATCATTATCATTAACAACAACAATAATAATAGCTGTAATGGCATCATGGCAGAAAAAAAAAAAAAAAAATTTGGAATCCTATAATGAGAGATAATATAGTAATAAATATGTCAATAAGTATAGAATAACTAAGGTCAAATAAATAAATAAAATAAGATGTCAAAATAAAGCAATAACAATAACAGTAATATATATTTATAATCATACTTATATAACAATAATCCTTATAGTATAGTAGTAGTAATGCTTCTTATAATAATAATAATAATAATAATAATAATGATAACAATAATAGTCATTACTACCATCCTCATCATCACTAATAATAATAGTGTATTATTGAGAAATATAATTGAATGTTTGTAATATTTATTTTAATCATATACCATAAATAATTAGTTACGGTGTGCATCTTGTTTTGAATAAATATGTACATAGTAGTATTGTTATCGTATTATAATATAGTATTATAGTAAATATAGTATAGTATTATTAATAATATTGTAGTAGTATTATAGTATCATTTCTTCTCTTGATAGGAATGTGAGAAGACATGAGGAAATATATGTAAGAATGTTTAAGAATGTTCGTGGCATCAGCTTCAGTTTAGGTCGAGGTTGAAATAGTTGAGGAATGGTTTCCAGTTTTCCCTGAAGGACGGTATGTCACCGTTTTGGAAAGTTGTGATTTTTAGTAAAGTTATGAATTCCAATAGTAAATTTTCCCAATGGTTTAAACTAAGAATATTTTTGGATTTCCAGTTTTGTAGAATTGTTTTCTTGGCGATAGCTAGAGAAACTAACAAACTGTCTTTGTATTTGATTTGTAAATGTATTATTTGTAGGTCTCCCAGCAGGCATAGAGGCGGAGAGAGAGGGATTCTACAGCTCAGAACGTCTGAAAGTTTTTGTGTAACTATCGTCCAAAAGTTGTAAACTGGTGTACATGCCCAAACTGCGTGGAAGTAATTGTCAGAAACACCCATGGTGCACTGTGAGCAGATGTCAGTAGTTGCAAGTCCCATTTTATATTTTTTATATTGAGTGATGTGAGTTCTATGGATGATTTTATATTGGATTAGTTGTAAATTAGTGTTTGTTGTCATTGCAAACATATTATTACATATGTCAGTCCAGTATTGGGAGGTAAGAGGGGTGGATATATCTTGATTCCATTTAGTTTGTGGTACGTGTATTAAAGTGTCTGATTTAATTAATAATTTATATAATTTAGAGATCAATTTATTATCATTTCCGATTTGCATAATTTCTTCTGATATCTGTGGGGGTGTGAGAGTATTATTACTAATATTTGAAATTTATGAAACGATGCGAATCGGTTGAAGATAGAATCGTTATTCGTGTGTAAATCAAATTTTTTTCCCCATCCCTAACAGCCACAATTTCATGCAGAAATCCTTTTATTTTAGTACTATAGCCTATATGTTATTAATTTGTAATTTCATGGCACAGAATCAGCCCTCTTAATAGTCATGAATGATGTAATGCTCACTACCAATACCGGGCAATCTGGGGCTTTGGTCTTGCTAGACCTTTGCTCTGCATTTGACCTGGTCGATCACAACATTCTCATATCACGTCTAGAACCATGAGTGGGCTTTTGGGGCACGGTGCTACAATGGTTCCGTTCATATTTAACTAATAGGAGTTATTCTGTCTGCATCGGGCAACAGTCTTCGTCTGAAATGCAGTTGGGCTCTGGCGTTCCTCAGGGCTCTATTCTTGGTCCGGTTTTGTTTAATCTTTATATGCCCCCTTTGGGTTCTATTTTATCTAGACATTGGGGTATCTTTTCATCTGTATGCTGATGACACACATTTACTTGCCTTTTAAGCGTGATGATAAGCTTGCTTTAAAGCTGATATTGGACTGTTTGGATGAACTAAAACTCTGGCTCGCTAGTAATTTATTGAGTCTTAATGAGAGCAGGACCTAAATTATCTTGTTTGGTTCAAATGATCGCAGTACTCATGATTTTGATCTCCAAACGCTGTTACCATACAAGACCACCTGTGTTCGGAATCTGGGGGTTTTGTTTAATGACAACCTTAAATATGATAAACAGATAAGTGCTGTGGTTAAGTCCTATTTTTATCTTCTTTGTCTTTTAGCCAGGGTTAAACCCTTTTTGTCTGCTAAGAACTTTGAGACTGCTATGCATGCTTTTGTGACATCCCGATTAGATTATTGTAACTATTTATATATTGGTGCCTCTCAGATGTGTATCACACGCTTGCAATTAGCTCAAAATGCCGCAGCACGGCTCCTCAAAGGGAAGTGTAAAAGTGAAGACATCACACCGGTTTTGATCTCGCTTCATTGGCTACCGGTTAAATACAGAATTGATTTTAACGTTTTGTTATTTGTTTTTAAGTCTTTGCAGAACCAGGCTCCACAATGCCTACCTGAACTATTACATCTGCCCTCACAGTCAAGATCACTCAGATCGGGGGACTCTGATCTACTATCTGTTCCTAGAACTTTTCTTCAAAATAGGGGTGAAGTTATGGAATAGTCTACCAGCTTTCATCAGATCCGCCAAAACGTTGTCAATTTTTAAATCCAGTTTGAAATCTTTTATTTTAATTGCTTTCAATATATCTTGAGTATCATTTTTATTTTATTTTATATTTTACCTTAGTTCATAGGTTTTCCATTTTATTGTTCTTTATTTTGCTTTACTGTTTTATGTGTTTTCCATCTTATTGTTAGTTTCCTTGGCTTTTGTTAAGCGCTATAGTCAACACCAGTTGTTTTTAAATGTGCTATATAAATAACATTTTATTTTATTGTATTATTATTATTCCTGTTATTTTACCTGTATACCTTTCTACCTTTCTTGTGCTGGATCACTTAGTGATGATGAGCTGCTCCACCTGTGGTTGTGAACTTTTTTTTATATGTAGAGAGAAGAAAGGTGAGAAGAATGGCAAGAAAGAGAGACAAATAAATTCAACATTAAAAGATACTGAGACGACAACACAGACACAATGTCTGTGTTGTCGTCTCAGTATCTTTTAATGTTGGTCTTTAGGGGACACTTAATTTAGATGCCCGTTTAAATTCATCTGAATCATTCTTGAGTGCAACACTACATTTGCGAATCCGTTTCTTCCAGAAGCTGCCATATAGAGTAGTGAATTGCTCTGCAAGCAAAATGACAAATTGTGAAACAAGTCAGCATACAACATTTGCTGTGAGCTTATATAGCATCCCTGTTGCTTTCTGGCAGAGATGCTCACAAGTCTCTGAGCTAGAGTCCAAGTCAAGTCTCAAGTCTTTGAGCTTGAGTCCAAGTCAAGTCTCAAGTCTCTGAGTTCGAGTCCAAGTCAAGTCTCAAGTCTATTGTGGTTATAATAAGTGTTGCATCAGGTACAGCGACCCATCCAGGCTACTTAGAACACTGCATAGCTATATATAAGGAATTCAAAGCATGTAATATGTTATTATGACTCCTTTATTTATTACAGTATCAGCTTTGATTTTGGTATATAATCAATGTAAACAGGCTATTGCAACATGACAAAAACACCAAGAATGCTTTACTTTTAAGTTAATATCTGTATTTTGCCTTGTAGCATGAACATACAGTACAGACCCCCCTTGTCTGTCGCTGAATTATAATGAAAGGCCTTGGCTCCTATTGTGCTGGCTCTGTGGGGCTATAAGACCAAATATATAAAAATGTTATACCTTACACTTACAGTACTAAAATTGACATACTCCTATTTAGTGCAAAACATCACATTGTAGCTAAATGCAAAACACTATTGCAACGAACCAAATGATGTGAAAAATACTATTATAAAAATATACTTTAATTGACCCCTTTCCGTGGATGAAAAACACTGATTGATCGATATCATGTATGAGGAATATACATTTCGGTAAGTTGTACTGTATCTTTCAACAGTGTTCGTGTTTATTTACTATTAGCTAGTAGAAAGGGTCGGTTCACGTGCCGCTAGGGATCTGTCACGTCACATTTACAAGCGCCAAAACGGTATTTATTGTTTCAATTTTGTAATAGAATTGACCGAATTTGAGAGCTGAGATTTTTTTCTATCATAAGTAACCTACTCTGTCTAGTCTGTCGGTCTCCGTGTCCTCTTTGCTTCGCGATTTTTCTGTGCGTGAGAAAATGGATGTGTGTCGTGAGAGCGTGTGAAAAGTGTCAATCGCGTGAGTCTCACGGTGAATGTGTGACAGTTGGCAGCTCTGTTGAAGTTTTTAAACCCAAAGCTTACGATGAATGGCACAGCAGCCAGTGGCCGGTGCAGTCGACATGTTTGTTGTCCTCTCATGTGTGGCCGCGCGCAGCAGTTACGTAGGCAGGTTATAGGTAACGGAGGGAGGGGAATAAAAGCGAGCTCGTCAGACGTTTCCTAATAATAAACATTGTTCACGAGTCCCGCAGCTCGAGTCCGAGTCGAGTCTGAAGTCTTTCGAGGACGAGTCTAAAGTCGAGTCTGAAGTCACGCTGTGTGCGACTTAAGTCGCACTCGAGTCCAAGTCTCAAACTCGAGTCCCCATCTCTGCTTTCTGGATAAGCAAATTTTCGTCTTTTTGGATTCTTCTTTCTTCATGATGAAACCGAGCACCTTGCTACACCGAAGGTGATCTTAATGACACAAATCAGCTCTCCATGCCAACACAGTTCTTCTGGACCAATGACGTCTGTATTAGTTCGTAAGTTCATCTACTAGTGAAAGAAGAGACTTCTGCGGGGTCATGGGCAATCCCACTGTCGTAGGCTGGCAGAGCAACTCCTAAAATAGGCCAGGAATTAAAGGGAGGCAGCAGTGGTTTGGTCATTGTTCCACTTATAGCGGTGGCCTGCTGTGGCATCACACTATGATATGCTTGTGATTTGTGTGTGGTGACGCACATGGAGTTTGGTGTTCATACAGTGACGCAGATGGTCTTGTGCTGCAGTTTACTTTTTAGGACAGAGGACGACTGAATGGGATCTCTTTGATTCTTTGATAAGGTGGTTAATATATAACACATCAATGACAGGCTCAGATTAAAAATGGCCATTTCGGCCATTTGTTTGCAGGAGTAGGGGTAACTACTTGTTGGCTTCCTTTTCTGTCTTAGATCGTTTTTGTTTTTTTGAGGAGGCACCAGTGACAGCCAGTGATATTTCTTTTTACTGTATGGAAAAGAGCATCTTTGTCATTTTGGCAGTGGGGTATAGAGTGACAATGGTGGGTAGATTTGAAAGCAAATGATCTGTGGAAGATGCAACTAGTTCCCAGCTTCAAAAACCTATTTGACTTTCTTTCCTCACTCCCTTGTATAATTTTGGTTTCATTTTTCAAGTTGTTAGTGCCAGTGTTCCCAGATTGGGCCAATGATTTCCAGCTCAAAAGCTCACCAAAACCCAACCAAAACTTTAACTGCCAAAATAATTTGATAGAATTGGATTGCTGAAGTCAAATAAAAAAAAAGAGAAAATAATATTTTATGCTGCTTATTATTTTAACCAATCCAGTGATTTGTTACTTCCCTGGCATTTTTTATTGCATACCAATCACATTTGGCAATGTTGAGTTAGCCCCACCCATGTGCATGCTGTCTCAGGGGACCTCACACCCCAAAACTTCGGTGTTTATACAGAACACATACATTTTACATTTATACATTTCCTTCAGAAATCAACACATTTCTGCAATTTTCAGCCATTTCTTTGGTAACTACATTGATATTATGTCAAATAAGAGATACATGTATTGTTTTTTGTCAAGTCAAGTCAAGTTTATTTGTATAGCGCTTTTCACAATACAGATTGCATCAAAGCAGCTTCACAGTATTAAATTAAAATAATACAACAAAGTTTGTTTCAAGAGGAATTTATTGATTGATAAAATTAAATTAAATATCCCCAAAATATCCCCACTATTTTGTGTATGAACAAATAGTACTTTACCATTTTTTATTATTTTCCTTTAAATGGAAAGATGAGTTTTATTAGCTTGCGTTCTAAGGTAATCTCTAGGTCAAACCATTAGCCTTACAGAAAGATAGACTGCCAAAGAATTAAGCATGTGAACTGCAAACAATAAATGTTTTGTGATTCATTTTACATTAATTTACAAATAGATACATCATAAATTGTTTTGTAGAGGAGATTCTTTTTATAAATGAACTTTTTTGTAAGATGGGCTTAAATGGTACAGCGCCACAAAACGCATGCAAACTATAGCCCTAGGAGGCCACTCCCAAGCCACGCCTACCGGTAAGAACGCAGTTAAACAAGTCTAGGCTACTAGTGAGTCTCCGTGATGAGTCTGCCCGGGATTTTGAGATCGCCCAAAATGTCCGGGATTCGGCTTTTGCGTTCTACAGTCGCCATTCATTGTTTACTGTGGCGAGCAGGATGAGGCTGAGGGGCGCGGGAGAACGGCGCGAGGCCGGTGGCATGATTACTTTTAGACGCACCGGTCTCGTATCTCTCACGGAGGAGCGGGAATTTTCTCAGCAATGTTAAAACGCACTTTTTTTTTTTTCACCTTAGAAACATTGCTAAGCTACGTAATATGCTATCAGTTTCTGATGCAGAAAAGTTAGTTCATGCATTCATGACCTCGAGACTGGATTACTGTAATGCTTTATTAGCTGGTTGTCCTGCATCCTCAATAAACAAGCTACAGTTAGTCCAAAATGCCGCCGCTAGAGTTCTTACGAGATCAAGAAAATATGATCATATAACACCGATTTTATCATCACTGCATTGGTTACCTATAAAGTTCCGTATTAATTACAAGGTATTGCTACTGACTTATAAAGCCCTATACGGCTTAGCTCCAGTCTATTTAACGGATCTTCTATCGCCCTATAATCCATCGCGCTCTTTAAGATCACTAAATTCAAGGCTTTTGGTCATACCTAGGATATCCAGAACCACCAAAGGAGGGAGAGCATTTTCTCATTTGGCTCCAAAACTCTGGAATAGTCTTCCTGATACTGTTCGTTGCTCAGACTCGCTCTCCCAGTTTAAAACTAGATTAAAGTCGCATTTCTTCAGCCAGGCATTCATATAATCTTACAGTTCAAACTACAATCCGTCCTCTAGCTCATAAATGCCAGAGGAGAACTGGCCCCCGACTGAGCCTGGGTTCTCCCAAGGTTTTTTTTCTCCATTAGGTCACCTGATGGAGTTTTAGGACACCATTAGGTCACTTGATGGAGTTTTTCGGTTCCTTGCCACTGTTGCCTTTGGCTTGCTCAGTTGGGGATATTTTGGGGATATTTAATTTTGTTTTATCAATCAATAAATTCCTCTTGAAACAAACTTTGTTGTATTATTTTAATTTAATACTGTGAAGCTGCTTTGATACAATCTGTATTGTGAAAAGCGCTATACAAATAAACTTGACTTGACTTGACTTGACATCAACCGATCACTTGTTTAGCGTTCATGTAAACACTACATTCAGATTCACCGATCGGAATGAATTCAGTTAGATTGAAACAAAAGGTGTGCATGTAAACAATGAATGGTGACTGCAGAAAGCAAAAGCCGAATCCCGGACATTTTGGATGATCTCGACGGCCGGACATGTCCGGGAAAAGGGGGTGGTAACCCCTACTACTCCGCTTTCTCCACAGAACAAGAGCCTGCTTGCTTAGCTTCCAAAAAAAGATGGCTGACACTATGTGTACATTCTGTGAGTGAAATCCCACCCTCTATGGGCGGGTTGAAAACATGCGGGACAGCCCCTCCTACTGGCTGTAGTCTTTAGCCTCTGGCCACAAAATCCTCCGATGATGCAATATGACGATTTTTGCGTCATCTGAGGTTTTTTTCCAGACAAAAAATACATAAATATCTCCTCTCAGGGGGATATGAGGGTGGAAAGCACGGTAATTCGAAAATACTACAGGTTTTCTACTAATACAAAGCTTAATGCTAAATCCTGAAGTATCCCTTTAAATATATACACAGCTACAAGTTATCGCGCTAAAAACCCATCAGTCATGAATGATCACGTCTGCCTGCTGATCGCTGATTGGCTAGAGTGTAAATCGTCTGCAACGTCAGCGCCAGCCGACTCTTCGGTTGGCCTGTGTGTTTAGTAACGTCACGATGACTGATTTTATGGAGTACATGCAAACTTGAGTTTTGTTTATTTACCAATTAGACTATAAAATTGAGATGTTTGAAAACTGCTGAACTGACCCCAAAACAGCCCAAATTTTGTCCACCTGCCCAAACCAATTTTTACCCGCCCAATCTGGCAACACTGGTTAGTGCCATATTCCCTGGCAAACTGCATTGTGGTTTGCTCCAAGGAAGGAAAAACTGAAAACTATTGGAAGCTGAAAGCTGTCATTCTCTCTTTAGGGCATGCAGGACTCAACAATAAGGATGGCCCACTGGCCCGGGGCTAGTTGACCGATCTGTCACTTGCCCCTTTGGGGCAATGATGCGATGCCACTGAAATTGTTACATTCATTGATCTTCTACATTGATTTTTATGCCATGCACTTAAGACTGATTTGAATGGATTTAAACAGGCATCTAGATAAGCAGTCCCTTAGTCGTCTCAGTATCTTTTACTGTTGTATTTATTTGTCTCTCTTTCTCCCCATCCTTCTCACCTTTCTTCTCTCTCTACATAATACAAAATGTCACATCCACAGGTGGAGCAGTGATCCTGCACTAGAAAGGCAGAAAGGTATAAAGTAAAAAACAGCAATGATAAAGTAAAACGGTTATACAGTACTAAAATAAAAGGATTTCTGCTGGTGATTGTGGTTGTGTTGGGTTATGTGTAAACCCATCTAGGGCACCATATCAGTCAGAATGTTTTTTCAAAATTCTTTAATTTTTGTTCTATGTTATGAGGCCAAGTCCAACATGAATGACATTCCAATAATTCCAATAATTAGAAAAGGCTTAAATATAAAAAGCTAAACATAAAAACACTTTAATTCAGCAAGGATGCATTGAATTCATCAAAAGAGAGTAAAGACATTTATAATGTTATAACATTTTTCTAATTCTAATAAATGCTGTTCTTTTGAATTTAAAAGTGTTTCCAAAATAGGAAGCAGCACAACTGGTTTAACATTGATAATAATAATACATTTTCTCTTGAGCATCAAAACAGCATATTAGAATAATATCTAAAGGATCTTGTGACACTGAAGACTGGAGTAATGATGCAGCTTTGCCAGCACAGGAATTATATTTTAAAGCAATCAAATATAAAGGTTATTTTAAATAGTAATAATACTTGCCAATACTACTGTTTTTACAGTATTTTTGGTCAAGTAAATGCAGCTTTAGGGAGACTTCTTTCAAAAACATGAATCCTCTTACTGCCCCCTGATTTTTAAACTGTAGTGTGTATATATTTTAGCAGATATTAAAATGCATTGGTATTTAAACATTTTAGCATTCCTTTGTGGTGGGGCCAGTGAAAATGTTGACAGGGCAATGTTTTTGTTGAGCCTTGGACTGGATCAGATATTGGATTATATGAAGGTGGTTGATATGTAACATCTAGCCGACCAAAACTGGACATTATTAAACTTCTAAAACTGGTTACCTTGATCGTGGTCTGCTTTGTGTGTGGGCAGGAGTGATGGCAACTTCTGTCTGTCCTAAACAAAACTTGAAGACTCATATTTCTAATAAACAGAAGACGACACCCATGCTGACTCCAGTAGATGAGGTTTTTAGTGGCTTCTCTCCTGGTAAACTCAGGTTGTGGCTGTCAATGTGGTCGGGAGGAACTCTGTGACCTTTGGTACCCCATCGGACCTGCCCTTGAACAATGAACCAGTGGCATTCCTGCCGCTCCAGACGCCGCTGTGCGGAGAGCTCTGAAAGTGGTGGCATTGTGCCCCCACCACCATTGTTGGGTCAGACAAAGCCCTTTATCAAAGGCACTGTTTGTGTGCACCAGGGTCAAAGCAGGCCACCGTACAACCCCACTGCTCACCAGAGCTGTAAAGGGATAGAGATGGCAATGACAGGTGAAGGGCACGTAATGTTATCCTTAGACGGGACGGGTAGGACGTGGTAAAACTGGGTAGAGGATGAATGTAAAGGTAGTCATGTAAAAGAAAAAAGGTCTCGCTTACAATACGCAAGCTGTTACTGTACGCTGATGTATGAACGAACATGACGCACTGGCCGATCCCAAACAATGAGTGTGTGAATGTAGCCTAAATGTCCTTCCAAGTACATTTAAATGCAGAGTTTTGTTACGGACAGCTCAGCTTACAACTTTTTTTAATCCCATCTCTCTTTTTCTCACTACAGACTAAGGACTGTCCCATCAAGCTCCTGCAGAGATGCCGGATAACGTGCGAGCCCTAGCACACAACCCTGTGACACAGCAAAAGGATCCTGAGTTTTGCTTTAATGGACTCTTATGGTTATTTTTATTTGTTCGTGTGCCGTCTCAGAGCACATCCATACGTTCTGTCTTGTATGAGTTCAGTGCTTTGTGATTTGTATCACAATGTTTTATCCGCTGCATAAAAAGGAGGTTCATCTTACGAAGACACCATAATCCACAAGTCTGGTTTAGACAGGTGCATGCTGTTTACAAGCATCACGCGTATGTACAAATTGTATTTATTTCCCATAAAGATTTCAGGTGCAATTACAGATTTTAGTGTTTATGTTTACCGTTTGCGTAACAGAGAGAACATGTATCGGTACAGTACAGACTGCAGATGGGATGTGACTGTACAGCAGTGGTGTTTTTTTTTTTTTTACGAATGTCTGTCTCCGTTAGGTCCTCACTTAACGTTTCACGCACATCTTCAGTTTTGGACCGTAGAAACCTCCTCTTTTGTACTATCAACACTGTTCTTCAGTATCTGTGAGTGTCGGGCTAGTCATGCCGTGTCAGTCTGCTTTACCCAGTGCAGGGCCACAGGTGTTTTTCACCGTGCCTTTTTGGCATGTGGCGCAGCCCAAACTTAGCCTTTTCGTATCTGTTCCCGTACTTATTTTTGACCAGCATCATCTCCTCTTTGCCAAGTGTGCTGTAGAGAGGGAGGACAAGAGGAAGGGTCTATTCTGGGACTCCCCTGATGAAATCTGCTGCAGTTGCTAAAATGGCACTCAGATGAGCACAGTTAGTGATTTATATCGTCCCAATAAATATAAATTAGTTCTCGAGTTATGTTTTGGTACCCACAGTAAATGAACTGTAAGGGGAGCTCTTCTTCAACTTAGTGAACAAACAGCACAATACGAAGGAACGAAAGCCCTATTTTGTCTGTATAAAACTTTATGCATGCTGTTGGCAAGATCGTAGGATCTCCTTCAATAGACAACATTAAAACAGCCTCAACATTTCATTAATATTTTATTTATAATTAATTATATTCAATATTTTAGTATTACCAATCAGCTGCTCTTTGTTCCATGATACTCTTCTCTCAGTATTGCGGTATGTCCTGTTTTGATCAGGCTGTTCTTTCAGGAAGTGAAGAAGTGGGTACAGTTCATCGAACTGATTTCTGCATTGTTCTCTAATATTTTTTCAAAGGAGTGATATGCACAATACACCATCTGGTTCAAACTTTAGGTACAGCCTTCCTTTTTGTTTTTACATTTCCCTGTTGCTACACATTGTTTTAAAAGACAAAATCACATGTGAAACTTGTCGTGACAAAAAAAGAAAAGAAAAAACTGCGTACGGTACGGTCTTCATTGTTATTCTGTCAATGGTACGAAAGTGAATTTTGTCGTCTGGTAAAAGGATTCATTCCTCGTGGATTTACCAAAGCAAGTCTTAATTAGCACAGATTGCCCATTAAAGCTCAGCTGTGGTTCTGTGAAAACAAGGTTTTGCTCAATGTCCAAAACTATATCTAAAACCCAAAATTGCCTCGATGTGGTAAATGGGACATTGGCATAAAAAGGGTACAGCTTAGTCTTTTTCTTGCTAATGTTAGCATAACATTTGTAATTGTGAGAATGATCTCTAAGAGTTACACTGAAACAAATTATTTTTGAACATAAAAGCTTTAAATCAGCCACATAAATGTATTTGATATCAGCCTTTTGCTAATGTATGTGATCAAGCTGACTGCTTTTTGCCATGATTTTCATTGATTAGTAAAGATGAGCAGTGGTACAGCATTAATATGTTTTACCCCAAATAGTTTTTTTTTGTTTTAATAGCTCAGATCTTTTCTTTTGGAATGTTTTATGAAAGGCAATTATTTCATTTTGGTATCATTTCAAAGTCAAAGAGACGGGAAGTTTGTGCATCCCCCTCGTCAGTTTTCGTGTATTTGTCGAACCTCATTAGTATGTTTTTGTACACTTGTCTTCTGTTCGCTATTGTTTTTGAAGTCTAAGCTTGACAGATGGCAAAGTTCAGGTGTGGAGGTCCGACGGAGTCTGAGAAAATTCAAAAAAGGAAAAACTTTTTATGGTTGTGTCCATGTGTGTACATACTGATGCTTTGATTTTTCTTTTTTCTTTTCTTTTTCTTCTTTTTTTTCTGCAGTTGATAGACTTTCCTTTTTCCTCTGGTGGGAAAAAGAGAGTGAAAGCAGGCAAATCATTTGAGCATTGCTTAGTGTTTGTATTTATCTTTTTTTGCTTTCAATAGAGCTATTGCAATAAAAAAAAAAAAGTTCCTGTAACACGTTTCAGTTCCATTTGTCTTTTATTTGTATGCCTGTGAATGAAAAAAATGTCCACCATTGTTGAAATTGATTGTTTGCTTCTGTAACATTGGCTGCGTTCCAGTCCAAAAATGTCATGGCCTTCACTCGCTAACTTCCCTCCATCTCGTTCACTCGGATGTGCGTCGTTGCATGAGTGCCCACTACTGGCGGAACCTTTGAACGTGCAAAGCCCTTGATCACTTAGAATCCACTATAGGGTTTATATATATATATATATATATATATATATATATATATATATTTATATATTTATATATATTTATTTTATTTTTTTACGAAAATTGTTTAATGCAGCATTTAATAAATATATAGGTGTGTTTGAGTTGTAAAAAAAAAAAAAAAATTAATATCGAGTGGTTTGGTGGGGTAAATTAAACGCAATATGTGTTGACGTCACAATCGTGTTGCATTGTGGTATATGGAGCTGCCTGAAGTGTACATATGAAGTAGACTTGCTCCCTCGGTCAATCGAGGGAGCGAGGGTCTGTCCATATACAGTATCTCACAAAAGTGAGTACACCCCTCACATTTCAGCAAACATTTTAGTATATCTTCTCAAAGGGACAATACTATAGAAATGAAACTTGGATATATTTTAGAGTGGTCAATGTGCTGCTTGTATAGCAGTGTATATGTACTGTCCTCTGAAAATAACTCAACATACAGCCATTATTGTCAAAATAGCTGGCAACAAAAGTGAGTACACCCTAAGTGATAATGTCGTTTAACAATGCAAAGCCACTTGTCCTATTCATCATGTTCATGTTTTTGTCTGCTTGACAGGACCGTACAAATTTGTGTATCTTGTATTAGAGCAGTTCAAATTTGGTGCTTTGAGTACAATTCTCTGACACTGACCACTGGATGTTCAGCATGGCACCTCATGGCAAACAACTCTCTAAGGATTTGAGAATTAGAATTGTTGCTCTCCACAAAGTCGACCTAGGCTATAAGAAGATTGGTAACACCCTGAAACTGAGTTACAGTACAGTGGCCAGAGTCAAACAGAGGTTTCCCAGGACGGGTTCCACTTTGAACAGGCCTTGCGAGGGTCAATCAAAGAAGTTGAGTCCTCGTGCTGTGCATCAGGTGCAGAAGCTGGTTTAAAAAAACAGACGCATGAGTGCTGCCAGCATTGCTTTAGATGTTGCAGAAGCGGAAGGTCAGCTTGTCAATGCTCAGACCATACGCCACATACTGCAACAAGTCGGTTTGCTTGGCCGTCGTTCCAGAAGGAAGCTTCTTCTGAAGCTGACTCACAAGAAAGCCCGCTAACAGTTTGCTGAAAGCAACCTGTCCAAGAGCATGAATTACTGGAACCATGTCCTGTGGCCTGATGAGACTAAGATCAACTTGTTTGGCTCAGATGGTGTCCAGCATGTCTGGCGATGCCCTGGTGAGGAGTACCAAGAACACTGTGTCTTGCCTACAGTCGAGCAAGGTGGTGGTAGCATCATGGTCTGGGGCTGCATGAGATGCTCCTGGTACTGGGGAGCTGTATGTACTGCAATATGTACTTCGACATTCTGAAGCAGAACATGATGCTCTCCCTTCAGAAACTGGGCCGAACGGCATGATAACGACCCCAAACACACCGCCAAGATGACAACTGCCTTGCTGAGGAAGCTGAAGGTGAAGGTGATGGAGTGGCCAAGTATGTCTCCAGACCTGAACCCTATTGAGCACCTGTGGGTCATCCTCAAGCTGAAGGTGGAGAAGCACCATGTGTCTAACATCCAGCAGCTCCGTGATGTCCTTATGGAGGAGTGGAAGAGGGTCCCAGCAACAACCTGTACAGCTCTGGTGAACTCCATGCCTAGGAGGATTAAGGCAGTGCTAGATAACAATGGTGCTCACACAAAATATTGACACTTTGGACACCGTTTATGTTCACTAAGGTGTACTCACTTTTGTTGCCAGCTATTTTGACAATAATGGCTGTATGTTGAGTTATTTTCAGAGTACAGTAAATATATACTTCTATACAAGCAGCACATTGACTACACTAAAATAATATCCAAGTTTCATAGACCTTATGTAGCCCCGCCCCCTTTCAGCGCTGCGCTCGTTGTCTTTTGACTTCCGGTCTGTATTTTCACAGCGTTTTGTGTGTTTATTAATGAACGGCTCGTTTTAAAATCTTCCCGGTTGCCTGACATTTGTTAAGTCATCTGCTTTAAACATTACAGTCCTCATGATAACTTTCGTTAACTTTACATTAAGTAAGTCCACTTCAAAAGCTAATTACTCCTGGACAGCAATGCCATAGAAATATACAGAGCGACCGCAAAACGGAAGTTAAAAGACAATATTCTAAAGATGGCGGCGCCCTCGTTTCTCTGGCGCATAAGGTCTATAGTATTGTCCCTTGAGAAGATGTTTGCTGTTTGCTGAAATGTGAGGGTGTACTCACTTTTGTGAGGTACTAACTTCCCTTGTCCACTTCATGCACTTCAAAATTGTGCTTAGGGAAGTTTGCAAGTGCTTGTCTAAAAGTGGACTGGAACGCAGCCATTGAGTGACCCTTCTTTCTCACTACCACTTCAACATTACTTGGACATATTTGACAATATTATAAGATGATGCAATAATAGTGGTTTTCAATTTTGTTTCTTGTTTTTCTTCAGACTACTACTTTTTTACTGATTGCATGATTAGATGTTTTTCTCGCAATGCCAGTCAAATATTCATAATTCATTGATTCTCCCTACTACTATATCTTTTAAATGTTCCTTTCTAAAAACACCTACTGCTTGTATACGTTCAGAAGGTCTTCCAGGTTTGTGGAATTGCACACACAGACCAGCCACTGGTCATGCGACTATCACTGAAAACTGAGCAAAACACAGCAAGCGATCATTGGATTTACAGAAATCATTTCACTTTTAACAAGTGTTTTCTAACTTTGCATATATAATCTGCTCCTGATTAACACATTAATTATTATTAGAATTATCAGTGTCAGTGAGTTATTTAAACATGCATTAATGTTTTTGGAAGCCTTTTGTCTTTCAAACACATTAAAATGTACAAATTCAGTCATTTTATATTTACATGTAATGCAGGGATTCCACAACTTTTTTTGTCAGCTTAAATTTCTTTGACCTAATATATTTACTTGAAGTTCCCCCTGAGATTTTAATTAGTAAGTTAGGTCAATAATAAAATTGTCACAAAAAATAAATAAAAATAAATAATCCAAGTCCATGGTTCTCTGATGTTGGTTAATGGTCACATGGCATGCAGGCAAATAATATTTATTTATTTATTTATTTATTTATTTTTAATCTTTAGCAGTGTTGCATTTTAGTTTTTATTTTAGTTTTTATGATTTAATTATTAATAGCTTTTCATTAACCTCACCAACCCCAGTCTGGAAAACCCTGACATAATGCAATATTTAATGCACTTCATATTGTTTATAACAAATAATGGAATATATTTTCTTTCTCTTTGTATTTTTATATCAATATGGTACAAGATTATTCTACTCAAATCAATGCAATAATAAAGTTAGGTTAAATGTAATCCAAAAGTAGTAAATGTAAGGGATTACGTTACTAATTAAAATTGTTGTCATGTAATTGTAATCAGTAACCAATTACAATGTGTAAGTAATGTACCCAGATATATATAACTGTGTGTGTGTGAAATTAATATTGCCAAATCTGCTCACAATCTCAACTGGGTGCTGGACGATTACTCTTTAAATTATAACATTCGATATTGTGATGTTTCCAGCAGGCCAAATTAAATTTCAAAATGAAGAGGAACAATAGTAAATGTTCATTAAAAACAAAATCAGGTAAATTTAGGAAATAATCAGGCACCAAAACAGTTGGGCGATGTCCAACATTGTCCATTATGAATAATGAATATCTCATGCAGAAAGAATTTTTTCTACATTTTCTGAACTGTAGTTTAACTTCATGGACTTCAGTCAGACAAGCACACACATGTATTCGTCACTAGGTGCACACCATAACACACCCCCTCTCCCCGTCTCGTCCCATACGTCTGGGTGAATTCAGCATGCTTATGCCAGTAAGCAGTGTCAGTAAGTAGCTTGGGGAAATTAAAGCGGATAACTGACTATTGCAAGTGAACTTTTCAGTGGGGGGTCAACTACTTTCCCAGAAACTCCGAGCTTATTTGCCCATGAACATGTAGCAAGACACTTAAACTGGGAAACTATTATCTCCTTAAGGAGCTCAGACCACTGCAGAATTCCACCCACATTCATAGTAATGTCTAGGGAATGGTGCTGTCCTTATACGCACAGTGGCCATGTCATCCACTGTTGCTCCGCCATAATGACGCTCTTAATTGGATTCTCAGTATTTAAAGGTAAGCTTTTTTTGGCAATGCTTGCTAACGTACAGGATTAATCCACTGTGTCTGGCACCTTACACCTTCATTGACAGCAGGATGCAATAATATTATTTGATGTGAAATGCCAGGTCCAAATATCATGGTTAAACCTACTATTGTCATCATGTAAGATCATACACCCCTTCATGAATGTCTAATGCAGTACTTTATTATGAAAAAGAGCAGGAATTTTTAAACCAGATATTCTATACTTGCTGTTTAAGTTTCAATTTAGCTTCCATACAGACTGTCGATAGGTGACGAGAAGATTAGCTGCATCTGAAATCACATACTTCCCTACGATATATAGGTGTAAAACAGTATATCACAGTATTCATAAATCAGTACCCGGATGAATTAATACTTCCGGCGAGATTCTAAAGTGTGTATACGAAGAACACTTTACTATCCAATGAGGCCAAGAGTATGCGATTTTGGACACAGCCATTGAATCATTGACTCAATCGTTTTGTTCAAAAACACTAATTGAGGGAGGAAAAACACGGATGCATCCAAATATTCTTTATTATATACTATAGTAGGCAAAAAAAACAGTTTGTGAGATGAGTAGTATGTTCGAATTAACAGTATTCATCCGATGGACACTTTAATATCCCATGAGGCCATGGGCAAGTTGTGAATGGCAGCGAAGTGATGCTGTAAGTCACATGACAATAACAAAATGACACATGTATGCTACACACATTCAGACTATAGTAGGCTACTACAGTCAGGTTCTGAAAGTAAAAGTCGAATTTTTTTTCTCCATAGTGAAATTGATGCGAGTCAGTCTCCGTACATTCTCAAACTACACTGTTTTCAACCGTAATTCGTAATGCTTCATGCAGTTCTTCGCCTCATTAAAGCCGTTCACAGTCTTGTATCCGTCTTTTTGCCCAGTTTTCAAATACTTCAATTCAAAGTTTGAAATGATGTGATTCATCTTGTCGCTGGTCAGTTTGGTTCATGGCTCAACAATTTGAACAATTTAAGACTTTTTTTTGTAAATACCAATGAGAAAAAAATGAGTTTGGAAGATACAGAGGAACCAAGGCCCCTAGAAAAGTGGACAGGCCCTGTTGCACTCTATGTAGAGCGTACTTTTTTAAATCACTAATTAAGTACTCACTCAAAAGAAGTACCTCCTCAGAAAGTATGCGATTTTAGAACTCAGCCTTTGCTATGCTGCTTGAAGATGTGTGATAGTTCATTTTACTTTGGCTTTGTTCTGAACTATTTTCGTTGGTGGAAGTAAAAAGTCACAGTTATTGGTAATATTGAAAGTTACTTCTGCAACCTTGTACAGCTGTGGTGCTGACATTAAGAGCAACAGCAGCACTCCCGCTCATGTGATTTCGCTTAATTTCATTTGATTGACGGATCCGTTTTTAAAAGAGTGAGTCAGTGCAGTTTCCCAAAGCATTTCTTACAACCCTTGCTGGAATGTAGTCTTGGCTGCACCACTGCAGAAGGGGAATCCTCCTCTGACAGACGTGTGTGCGTCATTAGGAGCTGAGGTTTCTCAATTCATTCCAGTAGCATTTACAGTATGTGCACAAATGTAGGTTGCATTAGGGCTCAGACTGCATGTGGACCATGAGCTCAGTGGCAGCATGTAAAGGTTTACGTCTAATTCTACTGTGGCCAGAGTATCCAACTCAATTAAGGGATGTAGTATTTGCCAATAGGTGCTCATGTTTCAAAACAAACTTGAGCAGTGATTCCTTTTAAAAGCTCATTAAGGAAAAGGATATTCTCTATATCATGCAGGTCATCTGATATGCACATAAAGGGAGAATTACCTGGAAATAAAGCTTTGACATGTCTCGTTCCCTCCTTCCAAAGACACAAATAAACGAAGTTAATCCAGACTCTTGACTTTAATGGCTAACTTAAGGCATATATATTTCAGAGTTATAGGCCTATATATAGGCTAACTGTATGTTTTGGATACATGTTTATGACACAGCCAGCCATCAAAAGTTGCTATCTGTCTATTCTTGTCCATCAATGTTAAAAACAAAAGCGTCTTTTCATAAGAAAGGACCTGCTTTCAAATCACAATTCTTTGACTCAGTTGCACAAAAAGTGAAATTTCGGTCCAAGCTTTGATCATTCAAAACCACTGTTGACCCTTTTCTTTGGTTCTTTCTAGAAAAAACACAACTTAAGTAGTTTTTTGTAAAGAGCTTGGCTTGACCTTTGCCCCTTGGTCCTGTTGTTGCCTGGAACAAAGATCATTATCTCAGTGGCAATGGGATTCACTGTCATCTGCTCACTGATCCTATTGAGAGCTTAGCTGTTGCCAAATATCAACACTGAGTTTGTGAACTAAATCGTATATGGACTATTTAGGTCCTAATAACCACTCCTAAGCTCAAAGCTTAGTCATTAACCAATCTGTCCAGGATAACAAGCACATTGTTAGAATCAGAAAGAGCGGGATGGAAGGAGGGAGGGTGGTACTAACAGGAAAATTACAAATGGAGACAGAAGTTTACATCCACTTAATCATGTTGTGATCGAATCATCATGGATTACTACACAAAAGCAGAGTGGCTACAAATCTGCAAAACATTGCTGAACTGTATGTCCATCTAATTGGCATAGATGTCTGTAAGGGAAAAGACAGCGGATTGCTGCAGCCCTACAGTCCATGTGACTCAGTTCTCCCTCTAGTGGTCAAACACAGTGGCGTGCAGTGGTGTATTTTTTTTTTTTATAAATCATGTAAATTCATGTCCCAGTTACACTTAATGCTGTCACATTCTCCTGGTTAAACATTACACAAGAAAGAGAAACCAAATACCATTCTATTTAGAATTTTTACATTAACTATGTAATGTTCTATTCATTAAAACCAAGTATAAATCTCATCAAGTTAGTGTTTTTAAGCATTTTTTATATTTATTGAAAACTGAAAACAGAAAACTTTTAAATGCGTTCTGGCAGTTCATTTACATTGAAAACGGGTTTTGAAAGCGATACCGTTATCATCTCTGTGTAAAGTTCAAAAACTTGAATCTGTGAAAACGCAGACACATGCGTGTTATGTGTTTATGGGGCCTTCACGTGCTATGGTAATTATGGTAAATACCAAAAGCCGACGTGGAAAATGCACATGAACACCCCCTCATGTGGTATTTTCCACTGGGCAACTCGTAGAATATTTTGATGCACGAGTTGCCGAGATGAGATAACCTTTGACCTTTTCAAAATGGCGGAGAGGAACGCAAGGGTCATGAATAAGCATTGCACACAACTAAACGTTTTTTGCTACTGTTAGCGGATAGTTTTTGTAGCCTATACAATGTTGTGCCATTAACAATTGTAATATAATGCGTTAACACTCAGTGTCAGTTTTAAAAATACCGTTATGGTTTGGTGTTACCTACCCTGAGCAGATGCTAGCTAGCAGTCAATAGGAGTCTCCTAGTAATGAGCGCCGGTCAGGCAATTTACTCACGTGAATGTATTTTGTCTGTAGTGTACGCCAGCGACACCATGATTTACTGACTTAAGCAATCTAAAATTGTTTTAGCCAAATAACAGGTCTGGATCTGTGAGTCCAATTTTTTTACCTACATTACGACAACAAAAGCACTTGAACACAACACACTGGTAAATACCAGTTCACAAGTGGAAAATATAATCTTTTCCATAGCACGTGAAGGCACCATTAGTCTATAGGCATGCACGTTTGAATGTGTATGTGCGCAGGCATGTTGTCTTTCTTTACAAAGTGACATTGCCAATTACTTGTCTCACATGCATAATAGTTTTTTTAGTTGATGCGTGTGAACAGGAGTCATTTTGTTAAGTTTTTCATCTATACAGAGGGAAAACGTTTTGTCGTTATTTCGTCATGTCGATGTGTTGTGGTCATGTCTAAGCGCAGGTCCACCATCTGATCTGGATACGGCTGACTACAGTAAACCACGGGATAAACAGAGAGACTAACATTAGCGTAGATGCCATTCTTCTTATGATGTAACGGGTACTTCGGGTGTTATTGGAAGTGTTTCCAGTACATGATTTGAATTTTAGAAATTGATAATGTGCTATGTGTATGCCAGGTTAAAGAGATGTGTTTTTAGTGTAGATTTAAAATGACAAGAGTGTGTCTGCTTCCTGAACAATGCTAGGAAGACTGTTCCAGAGTTTGGGTGCTAAATAGGAAAAGGATCTACCGCCTTTTCGGGTATAGTTGATTTTGATATTCTAGGTATTATCAACTGGCCGGAATTTTGAGATTGCAATAGACGTGAAGGACTATAATGCTTTAAGAGCTCGCTCAGAATTTGTGAACTTATGTTCAACTGTTCTTTTTAATAGTCAACTTATTTTTGGATCATCAGTCATCAAGCTCGGTAAACACTGGTCACAGACACAAAGATGTATCTTTAATTTCACCAAACTGATTGCTCACAAAAAAAATAAAAAAATAAATACAGTCATATTTTCAGGCCATTTCAAGTTTGATTTGACGTGACATTAAACATCTCAACCAATTCCATAACACTGCTTTCTTACTTTTTAATAAGTTCCCATTAACTTCCCATTTTATTTATCGCACAAACTAATCATATCCAATCATAGTGTGGTGGATGCATTGCCTCCTCTCATGTTTTTTTCCCCTTCATTCTCAATTATCCCCCACCAAACCGCTTTAGGGGGTCTGTTAAAACTCAATGGGCAAGGCAAGACAGACGTAGCCTCTTGCTGTAACTATAACCACTGGTGTCGCACAGTGTTATTTAAGAAAGATGAGTGATTTATACACCTTTTAATGTTACATTTTGTAATATTTTCATTGTTTTATTTTTGGAATATTTCTCATCCAATTGGTTTGGGGAGGCACTGCCTTCCTTGCCTCCTCAGAGGAAATGCTCCTGGTCCACCATCATAAAGCTATTTTTTGTTCCCATGTATCAATAATTGATGCTTTGGATAAGGAAACTGACTGACTGCAAAGAAAATACAACACTTTTGTAATTAGTATACCATTGCATTGTAATTTGTAAAATAATCCCACTCTAAAAAAGTTCACCTTGTTTGTTTCTTTTATTTCAGTCATTTAAGTTTATAACAACTTCTGGATACTAAACATAAAAGAGCGAAATTATTTTGAAATACACATTGTTTCACCCCATGATGACTTGCAAGATGTTCACTGTTTTCGATTAGATAAATCACTGTCGGTCAGCAAATTTTAACTACAAATAACTATAATATAATACGCCAAAATGTGGTTTATGTTCAAATTTTCTTAGAGACAGTTGTTCATCTAATCTAAAACAGTGATACACCACACTGTGGCGTAATGTAACTAATAAGAACCAAAGAAAGGTTTACAAATTCATAACACTAGTATTTGATGGGTTTTCACAGAATTTTCCTTGCTGTTTAAATGAAATCAGAAGGGAGAGATCTGTAAAAACAATTACATTTACTTAACAACTACTGAATGAAAAAATATCCTCCTACAGCCAAATCAAGTTTCTGGATATATACTTTCTTTTTAATATATATATATATATATATTTATAAAATACTGTTTCATTTAAAGAAAGTTCTTTGTACAAATGTCAGTGTAAATGAATGTGGAGCTAATATGTCAATAGGAGTGAGTGAGCATCTGACAAAGAACCCAGAAATTCATTAAAAATATCCATTTTGTTTTATACTAAAAAGGTGTTTTACACAATATACACATTTTATTACTTACAAAAAGAGATAAATGACACATTTCTAAAAAGTCCTGATACAGCATTGTTAGTACCACCAACAAAGAAGAAAAAGTGATTGGAGAAAAATGATAGCCTTTAAAAAAGCAGTCCCATTAATGTAACGCTTCAGTGCATTTCGTCTCTTTGATGTTCAAAGTGCCGATTTGGTAACATGGAGACAATTCCACTCAAAAAAAAAGAAAAAAAAAGCGAGAGCATTTCTCCCAAAAAATGTACCATTTGTGTACCAACATCAAAATTTTCATAGGAAAATATTACATGAAAAGAATCTCTAGAAAATCTCATAGGAAAAAGAGAAAAATATCTAATGCACATTGTGTCACAACTGCCATGGCACCTTGCTGGATCTGTATTTTTCTTTTGAGGTACTTCTTTGAAAAATGAAAAAAGACTAATAAATTCATTTATTTTGTTCAGTTTCTTTTGCTGTGTCGCACAGTAGCACCATAGAGTTAAACGTGAAGATACTGCACCAATGAAACCCCACTGGTGATCAGCATGATGGCCGCAGTCGTTGTAGGTGATGGCTGATCCTCAACAACCGACTGCACAAAAGTCACTACGTTACGTCCTCTTCATACACACAATACAGCGGCTCACACGGGTCTGCAAGTTTCCAGCTTTCAGTGTCTCTGACTGTGGCTTTCTGTTTGGGCAAAGAAAGAACAATACTCTATTGATAGACGTCTTTTCATTTTAAGGACCCAGTTTTTCAAGAACGTTTTTGTACTTTTCAATGAAATTTTACCTGAACATTTCATTCACGTCCACAGTGGCCAGCCAGTAGCTGTACGAGTTGGTGTAATAATTGCAGGTGCCTCGACCGTGGCACTCGATGAACGGAGAGGAGCGGAACTCCTCCAGACAGGAGCCGGGAGAGGCGAGAGCCTGACCCGAACCCTCGGCACCTGCACTGGTGTGCTGTGACACAGACAAATCAATGCCAGTCAACAGCAAATAAGGATGTCTGAGATGTTAACAAGGTGTCTTTGTATTCATGCTCTTTTCATTTCAACAAAAACTTATCAAGAGGTGTTATAGGTAAAAAGTACTATGCTTAATTACATGAAATGCAATCCCATAAAAGCGCCGATGGGAATAGAAAGTTCTCCAGGTGATTTACTGACAATACGCACATTAAAAAACACAGATGCAGCCGGATCACTTCAATTTCATAATAAAAACTTTAAAATAAGCTAAACAACTAAAATTAAAAAAAAATTATATTTCTTATAGTGAAAACGCAGTTATTGTAAAAGTGTGATCTCTAGACCTGGAAAAGTCATGTAAATTAATCAAATCTTAATACAACATAGACATTTTTATATACTTATTTTTTTTTTTTTTTTTTTTACGGGTAGAAATTGTAAATAAAAAATATTTCCACAAATCCTTATCTTTAATCCTTATCAAATAATGACTGGAAAAGTCATTCCAGAGTGAAGACAAAATATACACTACTACTACAAAATAAATTACTAGTTCTGAAGAACAGAACTTAAAATATTTCATTTGAATTATTTTACTTATTTTAATCTATGGACACTTAGTTTCTGTAAATCAAAAAAAGTTTTAAAAACAAAAGTCATTATAGTAGATAGTAGGTACCAGAGGAGAGAGGAAGTCCCCTATATTGGGGACTTCAAATATTGTTATGGACAAAGGGGGTGTTGCAGTCAAAAAGGTTGAGAACGTCTTGTCTAAAAGTTAATGGTTTTTTCTGTTAATGGAACATTTCAAGTTCCCCAAGAGTGTCTAAGACCTGTGGTACTGTACATACCATCATGAAGGAGTAACCGATCCAGAGCATTTCCCAGTTCAGCGGGCAGGGTGGCACCTGAATGGTCTGGCTGTGTATAGCAATCACCATGGCTGGAGCTTCACACACAGAACACCTACACACGCACACACACACACACACACACACACAATCACACATGTTGTATTTTCATATTTTATGGGGACTTTCCATAGACAAGGATTTTTATACTATACAAACTGTTTATTTTAACCCCTAACACTAACCCTACCCCTAAACCTACCCATCACAGAAAACTTTCCGCATTTTTACATTTTCAAAAAACATCACTCAGTATGATTTATAAGCTGTTTTCCTCATGGGGACCAAAAATGTCACCAAAAGGTCAAAAATTACTAGCATTACTAAGTTTGTGGGGACATTTGGTCCTCAAACCCCATTAATGCTCTGCCATGACGCTTTAAGCTTGACGTCAACTAGTTGCTGATCATGGCCTATAGAGGGCGCAACACGATAACAAATCTTTGAAGTCCACTTTTACGCTCCGTTTCCATCAGTTAATATGACAAATAAATGCATAATCCGAAACATTGCTCAAAACTGATCAGGTAAATGCATGTTTTTAACAGCTTATTGCACACGTAAATTAATCGCCATTCTAAACTAATGCGTGCTGCATTTTAACACACATACATAGCTCACACATCATGTGCATATTGCGCACACAGAAACATTCAATAGCACACTGTTCTGTGATTTATCAATAAAATAGCTCAGAAACTGAAAAGTTCTAGCATATTTTTCTTAGTAACTAAAACCCACAGCTTCACTGTTTTAGTAGAGACGCTGCCAGGTAGAATTAATTCACACACAATTGCTCTCTCACTAATGCATTCATATAAATATTATGTAGGAGCACTAGCCTTGTGGGCAGCGCTGTGTCATATGCCATAGCTGTACACAATGCGACCCGCGTTCGAGTCTCAGCTCGAGGTTCAGGCTTCTCAAGCAAGATCAAAGTTTGTTCATTAATGATGTCATAGCGACTACAAAGTTGTTCAACCCCTCACACACACACACACGAAGCAATGCATTCAGGTCCCACTGAACCACCTAATCATCATCTGTTAGAGTGACCGTCTCTTACCGACTGATGTAAGGTTTGATGGCTTCTCCAGTGATGAGTGCCATGCTCATGGGCATGGGCTGGGGTGTGGACAGCCAATAGGAGTAGTCATTACGGGACGCGAAGTTGCAAACATTGTTGATGTCACAGAACATGAAAGGCATTGTGCTGAAACGACGTAGACAACTACCAGCCGTACCTGATGTTTTTTAAATGGAGAAAACGACACAATAGTAATGATCTATGTGATGCGAGAAAAAACATGATACATGCGTGTGCTCTGTGCCTTTTACGGCTACTCACCCAGGTCCTGTCCATGCGCCCTCTCGTTGCCTTGCACATAGAGTAAAGAGTAGCCATCATAGATAAGGCCTGTGCCATCTGGACATGGTGGCACGTCTGTGGTCTGACTGTGGCGAGTGATCAGAAAACCATGTGCTGCAGAAGTTGGTCCTGAGATACCAGGAGGGCCCGGAATCCCATCTGGACCAGGAGGGCCGGGATAACCACGCTGACCTGTACACAATTACATCATGTTGATTGTGAGGCTGATACATGGAATTGGAGAAAATTCAGGCACTGTTTATAAAGCCCCCTGCTGTTCGTGAAAACCTCGGAGCCACCAATATCAAGGACAATCCTTAAAGGAATAGTTTTGGACAAAAATGTAAATTTTGTCATCATTTATTCACACTCATGTCATTCTAAACCCATAAGACTTTAGTTAATCTTTTAAAACACAAATCAATATATTTTTTATTAAACCTGAAAGGTTTCTGTCCCTCCATTGAAAGTCCAGGTAACCAAAACATACAAGATCCAACATACAACATAAAAGCTCATAAAGGCATTGTTAAACTAATCGAGCGGTTTAATCCAAAGCTTCTGATGAGATATGATCGCTTAATATAATGAACAGACCAGGAACAGGACCAATGAGGTTTGTTCTAGCGCACAATGCATGCTCTATATGCATGTGTGTTTATGTGAATAAAAGGCTCAATTAAATCTGTTCATCATATTAAGCTGTCATTTCTCTTCACAAGACTAGGATTAAACTGCTTGATTCATATAGATTCATTTTATATGCCTTAATAAGCTTTTTGGATCTTCTCAGTTTTGGTTAGCTGGACTTTCAGTGGAGAGACAGAAACCTCACAGGATTCATAAAAAATATATTGTGTTTCAAAGATGAAGCAAATTCTGATGGGTTTGGAATGACATGAGCGAGAGTGATAAATCTTTTGGCTTTAATTGGACAAGACAGCAGAGATGTGCCAAGTGTTTGAAAATGACCTGAGCTGGATCTGAACTCGGGTAGGCCACATATTGGACCCTAACATTACCTGTTTGTCCAGCTTGTCCCATATCTCCCTTCCTTCCAGGTGAGCCGCTAAATCCTGGAGTTCCCATTTGACCTGGGTCACCAGGGTTGCCAGGTGAACCTAGAGGATGAAGGGACATCAGATATGAGGAGGAAGAAGACCAGACCAGGTCCTATAGTCTTGACCAGCCTTTGCAGGTAAAGAATCTTTATTATCTGTATTGTCTAGTCTCAATGTAACCACTAACCTGGAAGACCCTGTAATCCCGGGGGTCCTAGTGGGCCTCTGCTGCCTGGGTTTCCAGGTGGTCCAGGTGGACCACGCTCGCCCTTCACAACAATAGGCGATGGAGCAATGCCTGGGTCACCAGGAAATCCTGTGATCAAAAGAGGGGAGTAAGTATTAGAGAACGCATTTTTATCAGATTTGTAAAGGGAAAATCATCTGTGTTTCAAAATGACACACCTCTAGTTCCAGGGTCCCCACGTTGTCCTGCTCTGCCGTCAGCTCCAGCAGGGCCAGGCTGTCCTTTAGGTCCTATAACATGCAGAAGTTACGTGGATAAGAAGAGACTTTTATAAATAAGACTTAAAAACAAGCTTTAACATACAATTTATTATTGAATCATTCTGATGTTCCAAACATATATGCTGTTATTTCTTTTGTGAAACACAAAAGGAGAATTATTAAGAATGATCATGGGTTTCTTTATATATATTATATCCTGTACACTACCATTCAAAAGTTTGGGTTGGTAAGATTTACGTTAATGTTTTTGAAAGAAGTGTCTTATGCTCACCAAGGCTGCAGTTATTTGATAAAAATGAAACGCATGTGTCGTGGTGCTCACGTGAACAGCGTCGGCCAATAATGAACTGGCGTTCTGACATATAACCTGGAAGCGCTGCACTGTGTTTACAACGTGATCAGCGTAGCAGACTGACACGGAGGAGAAGAGGAGAAGAATTGTTGAATAAAGTCATTACTTTTTTTAGTTTTTTGTGCACAAAAAGTATTCTCGTCGCTTCATAACGTTAAGGTTGAACCACTGTGGTCACATGGACTATTTTAACGATGTCTTTACTACCTTTCTGGGCCTTGGAAGTTGCAATGACGTTGCCGCCTACGGCTGGTTCAGAAACCTCACGGATTTCATCAAAAAATATCTTCATTTGTTACAAAGATGAAAGAAGGTGTAACGGGTTTGAAACTACATGAGGGTGAGTAATTAATGACAGAAATTTCATTTTTGGGTGTACTAACCCTTTAATGCATGCAGCTATTAATTTCTATAAAAAAAAATCTTGCTGACCTCAAACTTTAGAATAGTAGTGCGTATTGAATAATGTTGCATAATGAACAGATCGAAATTTAAAGTGGGATTCAGTGCAGAATCATCCCCTCTGCTGTTGTACTCAAGTGTCATTCTCCATACAGCATATTAGAACTGGCGTAAACACATAAGACATCCAAGAAATATGTCACTGCGCTTCATACGCCATTTTTAGAGTAAATAATGACATACATTGTAATTTGTGGGTAAACAATTCCTTCAGTGGTTATAGAAGGATAACTGACCTGGGAATCCAGAAACGCCTTGAGGTCCCAAATCTCCTTTCAGACCACTAGGCCCTGGATTTCCTGGAGTACCCTTGTCAAAAGCAAATAACAAACATCATTATCTAACAGAATATAATAAATATAAATGAATAAATAAATTAACAACTATTTATATGATTTAAAATCATTTTATTATGTGAGAAGAAGAAAAAAGCAGAAAGACTCTTAAGTTTACTAAAATGGTTTAACAGTCATTATCCAAAAACAGATCAGAATCATTTATTCCACAGGGCAGTGCAATAAAACAAAATGTCCTCTTGTCTTCTTTTTAGCAAAATCACATAAAATTTCAGAACCCACATTAACCAAATGCAGCCTACAATGTTTCCACAAAAATGTTTCTACGAATGCAAAATATATGAATCCCTTTGCTAACAATAATAAAACCTTCTCATTAGAACACATTTAATAGTTACCGGAAAGCCAGGGGAACCACTATCTCCTTTCTGTCCTGGTGCACCAGATATCCCAGGGATTCCAGGCAGGCCCTTCTCACCCTTCACTCCTCCACTACCTGGAGGTCCACGGGGACCCTCAGGGCCAGGAGGACCTTCACATTCACAGAACAGAAATCAGTTCCTCAGAATCAGATCAAAACAGCATGCATCTCATATCAGGAAACCATTGTCAATATTATTCAAACAAGCAATGTGTGCATGTTTATCATGTATATTGTTGTAGTATATAGTGTGCTGAATGGTTCTGGGATGATCTATGAGAAGGAGAAGGTACAAAAGAGCAATCAACTAAAGTCTCAGAACTATATTCCTAGAATTGGATAGGGATATGAAAGTTAAACATAAAAAAAATCAAACATGAACATGAACCATCCCAGTCCCACCTAAGGTAAATCATCTAATGACTAACGGAGGTGCACAGTATGACACAGGTGAGTATCAAACCAAGTTGTCTAACCTGCAGGACCTATAGTGGGGTCAAAGGTCAACGGGTTCCCAAAAGTCCAATAAGAGGAGAAGCAAAGAACAAGATAAAGGTTTAAAAAAAGGGGCACAGCAGCACAAGTATAAAATGTGGTAAGGAACAGAAAAGTTTAGAAATGTTTAAAATTCTGATATATTGGTTGTTTTTACTTCCAGTTGCTTTACAGAATTCATTACTGAAGAAACAACTTAGCATATCTGACATAGCATTTATATTACCATTGAAAAGTATAGGGCTAGTAAGATGAAAGAAGCAAATTAACACTTTCATTCAGCAAGGTTGCATTCAACTGATCAAAAGTGACAAATTATTTCTGAAGGATCATGTGACACCTATGTGTGACACTTAAGACTGGAGTAATGGCTGATGAAAATTCAGATTTGCCATCACAGGAATAAATTGCATTTACCAGTTATTTTAAATTGTAATAACATGTAACACTATTACTGTTTTACTGTATTTTTGATCAAATAAATGCATCCTTGGTGAGCATAAGAGACTTCTTTTCAAAACATTAAAAAATATTACAGACCCCAAACTTCTGAATAGTAGTGCACATGCACATCCTCATTATGGTTACATGCTCAACGTGGAATAAAGCTGTTAAGATTGTTAATCACAATCTGAATAATCAAGACATGCACATTCTTTCCCTTCTGTTTTCTTCAGGAAATACTTGCTCTTAGAATTTTGGATTTATCAAGTTTGCTGCAAATGGGATAAAACATTTACAAGAGACATTCATAATCGTATTATGAGCAAATATTCTTGTGCATGTAAATTATATCAACTGCTCAAATACAGGTAGCAAATGCAAACTGTGGTAATACTACTTTTTAGAAGTAGGTTTATTGTGCAAGCTGACATAAAGCAGTAATTGTATAAATCTTTTATAGCATAGCATAGTATAATTGACTAAATGTCTAGACACATAATACAGATGAATTACAAATTATTAATAGGTAGATTCAATTTAAATTATTTCTAACACAGAGTTATGTATTGAAGCATGAAAAAAATAAATAAATCTATAGCATGAAGAAGCTGACCTTCTGGGCCTGCAAAGATCCCATGTCATCAGGAGGAGCAGAACCATGCCGCAAGAAACAGGAAATGCATATAATACCCAGAATGCACCTGGGTAAAATAAGCCTAATAGACACTAGCCAAAATGGTCTCCTTCTTCATCAACTTTAAAAGCTTTTGGTAAGATACTTATCAAACAGCTCTGATTTGATTCAATTATATATTAATTGTTTTAAAAAATATCAGCAGAATTCATGAAAGTTTTTGCTCTTTTACACCAAGGTGGAGATCATTTTAGATAGTCCTGCAATGGCTTTTCATTTTATTTCAAATCAGCACATCTCCCATGCAAAAGTGCCAGATGACCACTAAATTTGGTCACAGACATAGACAGCAACCTGTGGAGGACAATGGAGCTTCCACTGCTGAAGGGACGGGATGGGTGGAGGAAAAGACACACAAGGGTGAATGGATGGGTGAACAGCTAACCGTGGATAGGGGAAGCAGACACTGTGTGTAATACTATAGTGCCCCGACTGGGCAACTGTGAAACACTGACAGCAAAAAAACCTCTGCATGCATGCAACTCCTTCACTTTTCTCGGACACATGACAAACTGGCAAACAATGAAGGAAGGGAGTGAGGAGAATAGAATATCCCTTGCAGTGAAGAGAATGCAAAGAGTGTGTCTTGTGCTCCTTGATCTGAGAGTGTATTTGTGACAGTGACATGGATGTGGCATAATCATGATTGCCTGTGTAATATTCCATGCAAATCAGTCAAACAAACAAAATCAAAGCCAGTATGCCCTCTGGTTCACAATTAAAATATTACTTTTGCTGATGAAGTGGTTCCCAAACAGGGGTACTTTCACCTGATTTTAATTTTTCTAAGATAAATCTATAAAACACGTTTATGACATGTAGATACGAATGTGTGTTAATGCATTCAGTTCCTGAATGTGTAAGTTGTTGTCATTTACCAGACACATATCATTATCTTCTCTTGTATAAGTTTCCATGATAGTCAGATAGCCTAATCTAAATTGATGGGTCTGTAAGCGTACATCAGAAAACAACAAACACTGTAGTAAAGCAGAGTATTAATTAATAGGAATATGCAGCGAAGCCATTATTTGTGTCTATATTTCCTGGGATTACAAAATCACGTGTTTTTTGGGCCGATTTAAGTACTGATTAAAATTTGTTTTAAGAGTTTGTTCTTTTTTAATTAGATATTCTACTCCAGGCTACTCTTCATAAAAATAAATGAACAAATGCAAATATCAGCTTGATGTGATCATTTTGACATTGTGAAACCAACAGGGCAGAGCTGACCAAAAGGGATGAGATGTTTAACTTACCCGATCTTCCAGGGGGACCAGGTGTGCCTTGGCTACCTTTAGGCCCCTGCGCAGGCAAGCCTGGAGGCCCAGGTGGTCCTACAGTGCCACTCTGACCAGGCAACCCAGGGAATCCCGGGTCACCTTTCGGACCAGGAAATCCAGGACTTCCGGGAGAACCCGGAAAACCAGGGTCTCCTTTAAGCCCTGCGACATAAGAAAAACAGTAAATTATGTTAAATCTGTTATGAAAATTATAACGAGGAACTGTTCGAATTCTTCTGGTGTAAAAATGAAGACACATGAACAAAACTCTCAGCATTTCACCTGGTGAACCGGGAAAACCGGGCGGGCCTGGGCCACCAAGGCCAGGAGCACCTGGGTAAAACGTTAAAAAGAAATTATTCCAGATACTGTACACATGCTACACTGAGCACATCTTGCGTACTTTGATTTCCTCTGTATTCAGACTAACCTGGTTCACCCTTTTGTCCCGCAGGTCCTGGAATACCATCACGACCAGCAAGACCTTTATCGCCAGGATTGCCGGCTGGTCCAGGTCGTCCAGGATCTCCTGGTCTTCCAGGTGCTCCACTAAGACCAGGAGGGCCTGTAACACCATCCAAACCTTTAGGGCCAGGAATGCCAGGTGACCCTTGGAATCCTGGGAGTCCCGGATCACCCTTTGGTCCAGAGCTACCAGTCAAGCCTGAAGGTCCTGGAGGGCCAGCTTGGCCTTTCAGCCCAGGGTTTCCAGGGAATCCTGGAGTGCCTGGTTCACCCTGGGAATTTCAAAGCATTTAATAGCATTAAATATTAAAAGCTAATATTCTCAATTCTGAAGTAGTAGACAATATATTTTTTACCTTTGGCCCAGGATTTCCTGGTAATCCAAATCCTGGTGTGCCAGGATCACCTTTGGGTCCCGGGAACCCTGGGGATCCTGGGGATCCAGGCTGGCCTGATCGGCCAGGTTGGCCAGGAGTTCCTTTCATTCCAGTACTTCCTATAACAAAGAAGACTAAGTCAGTCTAGCTTCAAGGTTTCAAAGCTACTGAAAAATAACAAAGGTTTTGGTTTAGAGCCATATGGGAGTGAGGATCTGACCTGGAAATCCCATCTCTCCCATGCTACCCTTCAGTCCAGGGGCTCCTGGAGACCCTGGAGTTCCTGGGAGACCAGAATCACCTTTGGGGCCTAAACATGAATACAAAATAAATTTAACTGGTCAACAAAACCCCATTCATTAGTCTATATACTTTGCAGTACACGACAGAAGACTGCTTGATTGAAGATGCTTTTGATGGCTCAAATTCAAATATGTGTACTTGTTTGCTTTACCTGGGGACCCTGGTAGTCCTGGCCTTCCATCTTGCCCAGGGAAACCAGATTCTCCAGGGATACCGGAAACACCCTTTGCTCCTGGTGGTCCGCTTAAACCTATATGACAAACAAAGAGAATCGTAGAGTCACCAAAATACATGAGGAGATTAAATGTTTCCTTTTGTTAAACTTTGAGTACAGAAAAACATATGTTGAGGAGGGACCCTCAAATATGTACTGATGACAAGAAACAGAAAATGCATATAATACCCAGAATGTCCCTGGTCAAATTAAGCCTAATAGACACTAGCCAAAATGGTCTCCTTCTTCATCAACTTCTAAAGCTTTTCGTAGGCTACTTATCATCCAAGCTCTGATATCAATTTCATATTAATGGATATTAAAATATATTAAATAAAGATTTAGATATTAAAAACATATCTATTTTATATGAAGCTCTGCAGAAACCCATTTTAGGCCATTTTAGATAGTCCCACAATGGCTTTTAATTTCTTTAATTTCTTTCTTTATATATTTTAGGAAGGGAGTCCATCACAAGGGGATCCTCATATTTTGGGATCCTTGACATCACCAAAAAGGCCATAATGGTGTGATCAAGGTAGCAGCTAACAGACTTGTCTCACCTGGAACTCCGGGTTCTCCTTTTTGTCCTTTATATAGCTGTGGACGTGAAATTTGGCCAGGTGGGCCTGGAATGCCTGGGTCACCTCTGTCTCCCTTAAATCCACTGGAACCTGTGCTTCCTGGTCGTCCTGGGATACCGTCATCTCCTGCAGGGGAGCAAAGCACAATAATATTTCACTCTATGACAGACTTTATGAAATTGTTTCAGAAATGTGAGCTGAAGCACAAAATGGTATTAGACCTTTTGGTCCTTGAGAGCCTGGTCTGCCAGGGTTGCCAGGGCCACCTGGAGGTCCTGGAGCACCCATGCCACCCATGTCACCTTTAGGCCCTGTAATAATTATATAGGATTAGTAGAGAAGGACCAGGATAAAGAAATAAGATATATATTGTATACATTCAACAAATGCAGTTAAAATTGCGAATATTAGTAGATATTGCTATCATCATATTACCAGGCAGTCCCGATAGGCCATCTTGACCAGGTTGTCCTGGACCCCCAGGTGGACCAATTGTGCCAGGAGGTCCAGGAAATCCAGGGCTTCCTCTGTCCCCTTGCAACCCTGGAATACTCTGACCTGGGGGACCACGGTCTCCTTTCTCTCCATTCGCACCAGGGACTCCTGAAGTAGAGAAGACAACAATGGTGTCATATAGTGAAACACTACTTAGTCATATTACTAGTACTAGCATTTGTGTTTGATAATGCTTGAGAGATACGCTTCACCTGACACACATTTTAGTTATGAGGGTCATAGAATTGTTACAATTTCTAGACTTAATAATATTATTTTATTTAAAATTATAAATTGGTGTGGTTTATAATCATTAAAATTGTGTTTTCTTAGACAAAGCATCTCCCTGTGCACATAAGGACATATTAGTTTGCATAAAAATAGTCTAGAGCTCGCACAAGATTGCATTAGACTAGAAATAAATCTGGCAAGCATATCTCTAATTCAAGATCCATTCTTCTCTGAAGAGAGTTTTACTGAAACAACCATAGACATACCAGGAGACCCCATAGATCCAGGAGGTCCAGGAGGACCAGGGGGGCCCTGAAGGCCAAAGGCAGGGGGCCCTGGGGGGCCACGAGAACCAGGACCACCAGGAAAACCACCATCACCTAAGTGCAAAAAGAAAATGCGAAGAACTTAGATCAATTGTTTTATATTTGTAATACAACTTCATGTTAGTTCAAGGCATCTCTTTTGTGTCTAGTGCAGCATAACAATTTTTTCTCTGTTTGAACATGAAGTAATTCTCTACCTTTAGGTCCAGGGGCACCGTCGCGACCTGAACGACCTGGTGCACCAGGACTTCCAGGGAAACCAGAATCACCTTTAGGACCGGGTGTACCTTTACTGCCTGGGGATCCTGTAGGACCTGAAGGGCCAGGTAGACCAAAACCAGGATCTCCCTTTGGGGACATAGACACTCATTGGAGCACATTCCTAATACAGTTTACTTATTTATACCCCTAATGCATTTTTCATCTGATAAAATTTTTTAAATATAGCCATCCAAAATATATAGTTCAATATTCTATATATTGATACTGTACAGTATATTCAGTATTGTTTAAAAGTCTGGGGTCGGTAAACTTTTTTAAAGTTTTGGAAAGAAGTCTCTTATATCTCCTATCATCAAGGCTGCATTTTTTTGATCGAAAATACAGTAAAACAGTAATGTAAAAAGTTGTATTATTATTTATTATTTAATATATATATATATATATATATATATATATATTTGTTTATAATAATTGTGCAATTTTATTAAATTTAAAAATATTTTTTTCCATGTTTTAATATATTTTAAAATGTTATTTATTTATTTTATGGGAAAGTTGAAATCATCAGCCATTACTCCAGTCTTCAGTGCCACATGATCCTTCAGAAATCAGTTTAATATGCTGATTTGGTGCTCAAAAAACATTTCTTATTATTATCAGTATTGACAACAGTTGGCCAGGATACATACTCTGATTAACAGAAATGATAAAAAAAAAAAAAACAGCATTTATTTGAAACAGAAATATTTGTATAATTCTTAACACTTTTGATCAAATTAATGTATCCTTGCTGAATAAAAGTATTATTTTTATTTTTTTATTCTTACTAACCCAAAATTTGAACAGTTGTGTATACAATGTGCAATAGAATGATTTATAAAACTGATTATTAAAATATTTATCACATAAATGTAACATACTCGTATTATCTTTTAGTGAAGTTAATAATATTATATTGTATTGTGTGGGTTAAATGTCTCATACTTTGGGTCCAGGTAATCCAGGCTGACCAGGTAATCCATCCAAACCTGGTCGCCCAGGAATGCCAGGTCCACCAGGGGAACCAGCAATACCAGGAAAGCCTGGAGAATATCAACAACACTGTTAGACATATGGACAAAATAGTCCCTCACTACCTAAGAAAAAAAAAAGTACTTAAAAAAAGAGGGAAACAGGGAAAGAATATGTGGAACAATACATGCACCTAGTGAAAGTCAGATAATTCATCCAGGCCAATTAATTAGCAAGTATTTGGCCAAATCTGATTTTTTAATGAATACTGCCCATTTCCTGTGAATTGGAAAACACTTAGCAGTTGACAAACTACTTGTGACAGAGTCTATTAGTGTTTTAATAGCGGGAATACATTGTACCTTTAGTACCAGGGGGTCCTGGCAAACCAATACCAGGAAGACCAGGATCTCCTTTGCCTCCAGGTGGGCCTGGGAACCCAGGCTGTCCAGCTTGGCCTGTATTACCTGTACAGATTTACCGGTCACTGTTAAACTTTGAATACCCAATCTGCTCCATATGCATTCAAGACCACTAAATGTGTGCTGACAAAGTGTAGTAAGTCATTTTGTCTTTACCTGGACTTCCTGGCAATCCGGGATCTCCATCACGCCCTGGAGGTCCACGCTCACCTTTTTCTGGCACAGCCAACCCAGGTTCACCTTTCTGACCTACATTGAGATGATGTAATGTCCAAGTTACTCATCATTCAAAGTAGTTAAACTTCTTTTAAGTCAAAAAGTTGTCAGCTACACACATTGAACATAATCACACATACTCAATCATGACAACTCTCTGAATAGTTTTAGCATGTTAAAGAAAAAGACAATGTTAATGTATTTGGTATTGGCATACTAGATCTGCTTATGAAGCCTGCTGCTGCAGAGCAAGTACGGACTTGCTACTTCCAATAGATACACAGACACGCTGCTTTGAGAATGTAAAATATGCTGCTGCTGCATGAAGACATTCATAAATCCCGTAGCGGATCTAGACAGATGGAGCTGGGGGAGGAGGAGGATGAACTCAGATAAGGCGCTAGTAGTTGATATGACGGACCACCTGTCAAAAAATGATTGATTGACAGGTGCCACGCCCCTTCCGGTGACAGGTCCCGCCCCTTCCGGTGACATGTCCCGCCCCTTCCGGTGTCCCGCCCCTTCCGGTGTCCCGCCCCTTCCGGTGACAGGTGTCCCGCCCCTTTTGACTTTTGATTGACAGTTTGACAGCTAGTTTTGACTTTTGATTGACAGGTTGACAGTTAGTATGACTTTTGATCATGTTTTGACAGCTAGTTTTGACTTTTGATTGACAGTTTGACAGCTTTTGATCATGTTTTGACAGCTAGTTTTGACTTTTGATGTCTTTTGAAGTCTTTTGATATTGACAGAAAGTGTTATAACAATATGTGATGGTATCTGACAGCTAGTTTGATGCCTTTTGAACATGACAGTTAGTGTTTTTGAAGCCTTTTGATCGTTTGAAGACACTGTGATTAAATAATACGTCATGGCTATATGACAGCTAGTTTTAATTGTTTGAAGACACTGTTATATATCAGGACCCCTCCCTCCCTCCCTCCCTCCCTCCACCCCTCCCTCCACATTCCTGAACAGTGTATATAAATGGGGTCAGTGTGTTCTACAACCACCAGAAAGAGAAACATGAGTTACATGAGCATGGACGGTTTATCCTCCTCCCCTCAATCTCCAGAGGCGGGGCTGAGCAGCAGGATGATGGAAAGTCTGACTATGGCGCCGAGAAAACCTTTCGGTCACATCCGTTTGACAAATTTTCTCCATGAAATTTCGGAATGGACTAAAGGCGAATTTATGATGTGTAGTAACCGTGTATTCGGGTACAAATTTCACAAACCAACTCGAGTTGTTACGCTCTACACCACTGACGGTGTGGGCGAGTTTCAGGCTGGGGAAGACGCGTGCGTGGTATTTCCTGAAAAAGACTGGTCTCTATTTTACAAATTTGTCTGGAGGGACCTGAACGACGGCGGCGAGGAGCCTTTGTACATCGCGGAGTGGGACGGGGCAACCCCGAATGTCCGGTACCGCGTGGTAGGTGACCATACTAAAAAGAAGCCGAATGATTCTGTTTACATATTCTGCTGTAAAGACAAGACAAAGCTCAACAACACACGGTTTGGGGCCGTCCTGCCTAACGAGCATCACGATCTGTATGAAATGCAATTTTTGTTCAAGTGGTGCGATCTGGATCTGCTGAATAGTGTTTTTTCAATCATCAACAAAATGTTCAAATGGTGCGACATGCATGACGAATACAACAAAATTAAAGTGCAGCTGTTCCACCCTGAGAGATGCGCGCGCAGCAGTACATACGCTCTGCCGTCCACGCCCATTCACTACAGCCATCATAAAGCTCGAAGGTCAGCCCCTCCCAAACGTCGTTTATAAATCACAGCTGAAGTGCTACAACGCCTCCCGCCCCCCTTTTACTACAACGACCATAAATTCCAGCGACCAGACCCTCCCAAGCAGCATTTATAAACCATGGCTGAAGACGGCGTTTCAGAACCCGCTCATGTGTGCAGCTGCGGGATCTCTTTCGGCGGCATTCTCGACGACAACGCTACCCTCCATACTCTGACTGACACCCACGGACCATCGGACCTCCACAAAGACTGGGCTCCGGCTAAAACTACCAAACGTCGCATAGACTTGGAATCGTGCTTTGAAAACGATTGGGCTCCGGGTAACATTATCAACCCTGAACCATCGGACCTCCAAAACGACTGGGCTCCGGCTAAAACTACCAAACGCAGCTTAGACTGGGATTTGGCGGTCGAGTGCGATTGCGGTTGCACTAAACCTTCACCTCCACCATCCAACAACCTGACTTACCTCATCAACCCTCGCAAAGACTTGGAATCGTCCGACGATGAATTCGACTGCGGTCCGGGTAACCATAACAAGCCCCAGAAAGACATGGAATTGTTCATCCAATGCGATTGTCCCCACGGGACAGCCAAAAATGTCAGGCTCCATAACGATCGGGAATCGGACGACACACCTAAAATCGTCAGCACCGTGTCTCTTGCTAATCATGGCTTCGACGTCACAGACGGATGTTTCAGTGACGTTGGATTCAAAATCATAAAAGCCGCGACCGTGGTTTTGCTGCAACATCTCATCGCCGACAAGCTGAAGGACGACTGCGAGGGATGTGAGATTGATCATCCCAGCCAGCTGCAACATTCCTGCCTGTTTGACCCTCCCAACTACTACTTCGACACACACTTTGACGAACTTTCAGGCAAGCTGTTTAAACCCTCTTTTCATTCCATCATCGCTACTCTCCTAGAACGGTGCGGGTTAAAATCTCAACCCCACCGTATTCAAGGAACAGTCGGGACTATTCTGCACGAATTAAAAGACGAACCATTCATCGCCGCTAAGCTAGAAGAAATCAGGGTGAGACTTCTGGACAAGCCCTGCAAGGAAATCATCTGCGACGTCGTCGATCTCTGGCAAGGTCTTCCAATCGTGAATGGCGAGTGACCAAGCCACCTCCAACATGGGTGCAGCCTGTAGCCTAAAGTGTTGTATGGAATTCATGTTTAAAGATCATTACAGACACCAGATGACCGATCTGATGAGCAAGATTATCATGGACGCATCCCACCCCGATACTCCGTGTTATGACACTGTGCGTGAGACAAATCTCAAGAAACATATGGTGCATATAAGAGGACTGGCTAATTCATGGGACGATTTGACGGACAAATGTGTTGACGGTAACGATCCACCCGGTGTAATGATAAAAGAGGTTCTAGATATGATGTGTGAATCACAATGCCCTCTTGGGATCACCGATGTGTTGTGTACTTGTACGTATGTGGCGGATGTGTGTACCGAGCTGGTAAAGAAATCAAAAGAATATGATGAGGATGATGAGGATGACGTTGTCAAAATTGTCGAAGTGATTCAAAACGTTGACAAAATCGTTGTAATGTATGTCGATTACATCCTAGATCGTAACATGATGGCCTGCCGCGACTTTCTTTTCTGGTTAGATTACCACTGACGTTATTATTACTATCCATTTTCTCTGTTTTACTTAGATTTTGTACTAACATCATTATATTCATTTTACATAGCCTAGATTTTGTACTAACATCATTATATTCATTTTACATAGCCTAGATTTTGTACTAACATCATTATATTCAATTTACTTAGATTTTGTGTGTTGTATTAATACCATTATATTCAATTTACTTAGTATTTGATTTATTATATGCATGTTTACTATCCTCTATTATAACCATTTTTACTTAGTGTTTGAATTATTATATGCATGTTTACTATCTTCTATTATATCCATTTGACTTGTATTATATCCTGTAACGTTTTTTAATAAAAGATTGATTCAAACCACTTGTACGCGTCATTCTTTTGCAACGGTTGAAACGGCAGCATGTCGGAGCTCATGAAAAAGGCTTATTATACACCCTCCAACCCCGGCTCTTTAGGGGGTAAAAAACGATTAAAAGATGCCGTCTTAAAAGATACCGGGGTCCGTCTAAGCGATAAACAGGTTTCAGAATGGCTGGCTGGTGAGGACGCTTACACATTACACAAAACAGCGCCTATAAAATACAAACGAAATAGAGTGGTGGTGTACGGGGTCGATACGCAGTTCCAGGCCGATCTAGTCGACATGATTGCCTACGCCAAGGATAATGACGGCAATAAATATCTGCTGACGTGCATAGACGTATTTAGCAAGTACGCCTGGGCTCGTGTGTTGAAGAATAAGAGCGGCGCCGAGGTTACTAGAGCGTTCGAGTCTATACTCGAAGAGGGCCGTGTGCCGCAGAAATTGCAGACGGATCAGGGAAAGGAGTTTTTTAACAAACAATTTCAAGATGTAATGAAAAAGCACGACATTAATCATTTCGCTACAGCTACCGATTTGAAAGCCAGCGTCGTGGAACGATTTAATAGAACGTTAAAAAGTCGTATGTGGAGATTTTTAACGGCTACAAATTCCCGACGATACATAGATGTTTTACAAGACATCATGCAGGGGTATAACACCAGTTATCACCGAAGTATCAGAATGAGACCTGTGGACGTCAACAAAGTAAACGAGGGTCAAGTGTTTCAAAACTTGTACGGCGATATAAAGAAGACAGCGAGACCCGTATTTAAATTCAAAGTCGGGGACGTCGTCAGGATTTCAAAAGTGAGAGGCCCGTTCGCCAAAGGTTATGAGCAGAACTACACGGAAGAATTTTTCACCATATCCGCGTGTATTCCTCGTCAACCCCCAGTCTACAGACTCACAGATTTTGATGGTGATGTCATTCAGGGGGTTTTTTATGAAAAAGAGTTGCAAAAAATAATTGTGAGTAAAAACAAATCTTTTAAGGTGGAAAAGATTTTAGGTCAGAAAAAACAAGGGAAATCTACACTTGTTTTAGTGAAATGGCTAGGGTGGCCTTCAAAATTTAATAGTTACATAGATAAAAAAACTCTGGTGGACTTACAATCTCCTTAAAACACACCGTCGTTTAACGGGTGAGATCATACGAGCGAAGGACCGCCATGGACGATCACGGGTTCTACGTCACGTTGCCGTGCAATGCATCGAGGTCGGTTTATCCTGAAAATCGCATATCCAGCTATACAACCAGGTTAGCAAAAGCTATAAACTTGAAAGGACAATGGGAGGTGGGACTCGCCGAAATCGAATATCCTAGAAGTTGGTATAACTTTAAGGATGAAGACGGGTATTTCACCCTACATACGGCCCCCGAAGATGCGGAATCGTTTAAAAAAGACTTATCCGAGTTTTTTATATCGACGAAATTATACATAAGAGGTGGGTACTACGCAAACATTCGTGCGATCCTCCGCGCGATAAATCAACTTCTCGCACCCACGGCCGTATTGCATCATGAGGAATTAAAAAACAAAGTGTTTCTGGTCGCGAAACCCAACATTTCAGTCAGCTTCCAAGGCAGACTCGCCACTATTTTGGGAATGATACCGGATGATGCTCTCGGACGCTCGGCCTACCATGAAGGAGCTGATTTTACTACGAGCGTCATCACGTACGCACCTCATCAAGCCGATATCAACGCCGGGTTCTACACATTGTACGTTTACACAGACATTATCCAATATCAAGCGGTCGGCGATTCTTACGTCCCCCTTTTAAGATGCGTACATATATCGGGAAAAGGCAACGAGACGGTCATTGCTAGATACGGCACCCCGCACTACGCATCGATCAGCAAGGATCACATCACCGACATCACCATAGAGTTGAAGGACGATCAAAACCACGAAGTACCATTTTCTTACGGAAAAGTCATCGTAAAACTACACTTTAAACCAAAAAATGGTTTATTATAAACCTGGAGAGACCGCGGACTATGTAAGCTACTACCAAAATCAGGCAGGTGGGGCTTTACCAGGCTATGCCGGGGGACGGGTTATGTATGGCGCGGGGTTAGGGGGTCTTTTCAGAGGTTTGTTCAGGATGGCCGTACCTCTGTTAAAAAGAGGATTTAGCATCGCGAAACCCCACCTAAAATCGGCCGCTAAAAATATAGTATCCGACGTCGTCTCAAACGTATTGACGCGTTCGCATAGCGATAAAGCTCAAGACGGATCCGGTCTGATGGTCATGGCCCGTAAGAGAATGACTAAACCGCCGGGTGTGAGGAGGCGGGGTCAATGGGGAGTGAAGAAGAAGAAGAAGAAAACAACGAGCGGATCAAACAAGCGCTCACTCGTACGTAGGAAGCGCAAGAAGTCTGTTAGTCGAAACGCGTCGGTCAAGAGAACCGTAAAAACCATATTCTAACATGGCGTTACTGCATCGTATGTCGGGAGAATGCATCAAGTCCGAGTTGGACTTATTTACGGTCCCGTTGACACAGACCGTTATTGAGAAAAACGGCTATTTAGAAGTAGCCCCATTATCGGCCATATCGGACTCTGCGCCATTGGAGTTTTTTATCGCAGGCAACGGCGATGATTATGTGGATCTCAATAACACGATGCTGTATCTACGGGTGAAAATCACGCAGCCTAACGGAGACGAGATTGCGAACCCGGCAAAGGTGGGGCTGATAAATTACCCGGGAGCGACTATATTTTCACAAGTCGACGTGACCCTCGGCGACCGGCTGATATCGCAAAGTTCCGGGACTTATCCGTATCGCTGTATCGTTGAGAGTCTGATCAACTACGGTAAAGATACGCTGGAATCTATTTTCAGCGCCGGACTGTTTCACAAAGACACAGCCGGTCACATGGATGTGCATGACCCCGCAGGCAATAACACAGGGTTGACCAAGAGAGCGGGCTACACCAGCCGAAGCAAGGAGGTGGAACTGCTCGCCCCCATACACAGCGATATATTCTTCCAGGAGAAATTGATGATTAATGGAGTTGACCTTAAGCTACGATTTATTAGAGCGAAAGATGAATTCTGTCTGATGAGGTCCGACGACGTGGCTTACAAATTAAATATACTGGCGGCTTCCCTATTTGTCAAGAAAGTTTCTGTATCACCGCCGGTGAGACTGGCTCACGCCCAGACGTTACTCTCGACAACGGCCAAGTACCCCGTCGATAGGGTCAGTCTAAAATCGTTCTCCATACCCGCCGGCTCTCGTGTTTCGAATCAAGAAAATCTGTTTTTAGGAACGCTGCCAAAGTCTATCGTTATCGGTATGGTCGACAACGATGCATTCACCGGCTCCTACACCAAAAACCCATTCGCGTTCAAACATTACAATCTGGAATTCCTAGCCGTCTACGTCGACGGGCAACAATACCCCGCCAAGCCTCTACAACCTAATTTCGAAGCCGGTTTGGCAGTACGCGAATATTATCAGTTGGCGATGACGACCGGGAGACACCTTAAAGATCAACCGCTCTGTATCGGCAGGAATGATTTCCTGAACGGATACACGCTTTACGCATTTAACCTCACGCCCGACGAAGACTGCGGTCAGCACATTTCCCTCATCAAGTCCGGGAATATCAGAGTCGAAGCTCGTTTCAGACAACCGTTGCCTAATACCATTAATTTAATCATTTACGCCGTATTCGACAGCATCATTGAAGTGTCTAACCGCCGACAGGTACTAATCGATTACTATTGAGAGATGAACACGCTACAACTGACCGCTATCTTGGATAAAATGGCATGCAGGACTCATTTTCTCGGCGTTCTACCGAGCGATCAACTACCCCAAAAACCGCTGAGGATCTTACCGTCGTTCTGCATCATTAATACCCACCCTGCTCGATTACCGGGTGAGCATTGGGTCGCCGTTTATTTAGCCCAAGAGGGGCCGGCTTGTTTTTTCGACAGCTTCGGCAATCCGCCCGACAGCCCACGCTTTCCGATCAGCATCAATAACTTTCTAGCCGCCAACGACGTCGACGTATTATATTCCGACAGACGCGTCCAGGATTATTCATCGGATACCTGCGGCCAGCACTGTGTGTTTTTTCTATATCATTTAGCCAGAGGTTACGACTATAACCATGTGATGAAACTATACACCGATGATTACATCAAAAATGATAAAATGGTGTCCCTCTTTGTGAAGAGATTAAGACCCTATGTTTGTAATGATAAAATGTTATCCTGCGTTCACTGTGTGCAGACATGTTTGACGTATAAATAAAAACTCTTAAAAACCATTATATTTCTTATCGTCTTTTATTTAATCATGAGATAAAATAGACATTAAAATTTCAACCATGCTCTTCGATCGATGACCGGTGATTTAAACACTGTGTCTTCGGACTCTGGAACCACGGGTCGTGAATATCTTCGTGCTTTTTTAGGAGGTCTAACACGGGGTGGGGAGGGGATGCCGGGTTTACTCTTTAGAGAGTTAATGGTGCGTCTGACCTGCTGATTCGGCACTGTAGAAAAAGGAATGTTTAATTCGGCAAAGGCGGTTAGAAACTCCGACCATCCTGGAGGTCTCCGGTCATCCCTAACCTTTTGCGGGGCCGTAACATTTTTTAACAAATCGAGCATGTGTGAACCTTGTATGGCTTTACCCCTGAACACAAACTCCCCCGATTCGTTCCACGTACTTATTCCTTTAGCTTTAGACATCTTGTCTAATATGTATCTGCTGTTTTTCACACTTTTCGAAGGTACATTCTTCAGAACTTCATCTACAATGTCCTCCCCCTCCGCTCTGCCGACTTCGACGTTAGCAGCAGCCGGTGGTTCATCTTTATGACCGGGGTCAGTATTGGGTAACGATAGCGTTAAAACACTGCTCTCACGATCGCCTTGTTTAACGATGGTCAAAAACCTGCTCAGGGTATTGGTGTAAAGTTTGACTTTTTCGTACGGGTTCAAATCGGTGCGTCGTAAAATATTTCTTATGGCATCATCCAAATCGTTCTCTACGGTCTGCTGAATGTTCTCACGAACATTTTCGCTCTTGATCTTATCCAGTTGATGGTGCGGGACTAAATACATCTTCTCGGCATACTCCATCCTATCGATTGGCTATCAAGCTCGAAAGAAACGGTACGGCGACGCTTAACAAGGGCAAAAGGAATCCACCCTTCTGGTTGAAGACTCGTTTCTTGGCCGCTAGGCCAATTTTTTTACTGGCTACAAATTTGATTTCGGCTTTTCTCTTTTTCAGTTTCCGGTACTGTTGTCGGTTGACCGGGATGGTACCGTAGAGGATGTTAAGTGCCACTTCACACAGCGCTAAAATGAATTCGTCGGACGCCGATTGTAAAATAAGACGTCGCTGTTTAGGATTGGCTTTATGTAGCAGTTTTAACACCGGTAGATGTTTACGAAGTCTGGCGGACATGGTGATGATTTATAGCGTTCTTCTTTTTTTCGGGATATAAACCACTTGACGGTCGGAAAGCAATCCTGTTCTGAGACGGTACTGCTCTGGAGTTTTTGCTTTATAGTCTATCATTAGGTAGCCGAAAGGTCGGTCGACCGCGTCGTGATAACACTCCATAAAGTATTTTGTGTTTCCCGGGTACATTTGACGTCCTAGCATCGCCACTTGATTGACGTCCCGAGGATTTTTAAACAGAATCATATAATTGGCGTTTAAGCTGATGGTTCGGCTGGACTTACCCTGTGCAAATAAATTTTGCACTATGTAAATAGCGCTGAGATTGCGGTGGTGGCAATATTGTGTAAAAACCCGTTGGAGTTCCAGGTTAGCACTAGCTTGTTCCATCAGGTCATCCACGATGAGAAGGTTAACCGTGGTGACAGGTAGTAAATCATCATCATTCAGACTCTGGGGTATTCCTTGCACAAATTTAATGTCGTACAATTGAAGTAAATCATCGTACAAAGTCTGCCAACAATCATACAACCAAACAATGTTTTCAATTTTCTTGGAAATGATATTCAAACCTTTTTCCAACAAAAGTTTTACAAAATAAGACTTTCCAGAATTGGACGGTCCAGATACGACACAACTGAAAGGATGTTGAAGTCTGAAATCAAAATCGGAAACATCCTGAGACCCTCTGTGCATCATCATCATCTGATCAGTAGCCATAAGGAAGTGTCGTGAAATCTGGTAGAAGTCTACGTTTATTATAGATCACCTTAAACCTTTTAACGACTGATTTGTTGTGCAATGTGAGAGACTTCTTATCTCTGATAATGTTTTCGGTCTGAGCCAGGATGTATTTGGTTCTATCGTGCGACGTCACATAGCTGTTAACCAGACCAATCAGGGATTCGAGACAGATAGCTCGGGAATTTTTAGCATTGAGCGTTATGCCCTTAGCTTTCATGCACACTTTACCTTGGGCCGTTTCAAAACCATACGATTTGGGTCCACTAGACGAAAATTGAGTTATATAATCATTATCGTCTAATTCGCTCGTCAGCTCCCCTAAATGATCACCCATAGGCGGCTCCCAGTCGCCGTCCCTAGACACGAATACAACGCTGTCTGTGTCAGAGTATAGCAGTCGGTCGCCGAGTCTGTCCATCAATTCGTACAATTCCAGTCGGGCGTGCGCGGTGGTAAAGGCCCCTATAAAAAGATTCACGTCGCGCGCCTTGCAAACATCCTCTTTGGGGGGTTTATGCTGGACGAGGGCTACGTCATCTGAGACGAATGAGAAATACGTCAACGTGTCGGTATTGCCAAAAACGATTCTGGTGAATTCTTCGGGATGGTTCACCAGAGTCGTTTGAGGTAAGTTCTGTCTTAAAGAGAAGCGTCCCCACAAACTATTCAAAAGTAGTTTGTTGATTGCCCTCTGGGCGGCGTTGTACTTGATCTTTTCGGGGTCGAGTTGAATCCCCTCTTTTTCAAAATACTCACGAATGTAAGTCTCTTTTTCAGCGTCCGTGACGACATTTGACGGGTAACCCGACGCTTGTTGTTTCAAACGCAAAAACGTTTTTACGTATTCGGCAAACAACGTGTCTGACCTCTCTGGAAAATGCCAAACCTCGTCTATCTTGGCCACCACATAACCCTTCTCGACGGCTTTTAAAAGCTCGATACTGACCCAACACCCAGAGAGCGATCTTTCCTCGTCCGTGTGGGCACAGCTCGTGGTCTGGTTTTGGTCGTGAGCGCAGGTTCTACAAAGCGGAAACATGAGTTTTCCTTGGCACCTGTAAGGGAGAACCGGGTGCAGTAATTTGCGGGGAGGGTACACGGTCGCTTTGATCAGACCGTAATAGTTTTCAATCGGTTCAAAATCTTTGAAAATGATTTGGGGGTGTTCAATCGGGTAGCTTTTCTTAGCCTGGCAGAATGGATAGAGACTGGTAAAGTCCAGATACCTTATTTTCTCATCCCCGGTCACTTTGTGATAGAGTTTATAGGCATTCGTTCGCCCCCCGTACAGTGCGTCTCGTGGGTTTAATCTCTCTGGGGCGGAATAATCGGTCATAAATTCTATCACAGAGGGATCTGTCTTTTTCATGTTGTTCCATTCGCATTCCCAAAGGACTTCGATTTGCAAACCGTACGCGTTCCGCAGAATTTCAACCTTATCATCAAACTGTCTCCTGAGAACCCCATAGGGTACTCCTGACAATGGGTGCTTCTGATGGGGTTCAAAGCGACAGCAGTGCCCGTGGAAGATACACCCCGCGTATTCTAAGCCGTGCCTGACACCGTCCTGCTCGTAGTAGCCGTCTAAAAAGTACTTACCGATCGATACTTCGCCGTGGTTTACGGCGTGGTGAACGTCCACGTTTCGAGTCTTTTTGACATACTCGAGCCATTCGATCGAACCGCTTGAGTAGGACTTATTCTGATGGACGTACGCTTTGTTATGCGTGAGGGCGAGCGTGTTTCTGGCGAGATAATGTGTTTTGAAGACCCCCATCGAACAGCTGGCGAGCGTCGTGAACCCAAAAGGGTCAAGTTCGGTGGATTGTATAAATGCTTCGCGGTATTTCATGCACCCTTCGCGCAGTAAGACGACGTCGTTGACGCCGTACGCGTACAGTTCTTTCTTGAAGTCAAACTCCTTACCCTGAACCGTGCGGTACCACGCATCGAATTTTTCTCTGTCTTTATCCGACATGTTATCGTAGCCGTAGAACTTTTTGCCGGGGTGTGGTCCGACATAGTTCTCATTTTCCGCCCTGTTGAAAAGATGGGGGAAGTAGCCTTTTTCAGTCGTCGTTAAGTCTAACGCGGCGGGCATTTTGGCAAGAGCCATAGGAATGAAAGAGTAACTATCGATGTATCGTTGTGCAAACGAGTCATCGTACATGAAAATTAATTTGCACCCTTGCATTATGACATCAATTGCAATCCCGGCTTTGCAAAAATACTCCAGAATTAGAAAGGCGTCGAATCTGGAGGCGTAATGAGCGATGAAGCAGTAGCCTTTATATCGGGGGTGTCTGAAGCGGTTGATTAGCTTAGCGATGCAGTCGGTACCCTGGGCCGTAAATTTCTCCCCTTTGAATGTGATGGCGCAAACAAAATTAGCCACGTGCCTACCATTGTCGTAACGCGTTTCAAAATCGTAGAAGATGTATTTCTCACACGTTTCCTTAGGTGCTAGGGGCTGTATGAAACATTGGTGCTCCCCCTCACCCGCAAGAATTTCGCGACAATGCACGCATTTGTCTGGGGCGCATTTGTGTTTGGTTTTCTTGGCGCCGGGTTTAGCGTTGTAACGTCTGTTACATAGTTTGCAGTATTTAATAGTATCACAAGAGGGGTATTCCTGACCGGAAGGTGGTTTTTTATGCATTTCGAAACAATAGCTGGATTTACAGTAACGCAAACAGTCGGGGCAGTGTATTGTTCTTTTAGGGAACGTGTAACAATCAGGGTCAAAACACACATTGCATACATGCTTGCATTGATGGTTTCTGCGACTGGTGTAAGATTTGTAGCAAAATGGACAGACGTAATCCGAGCCGATGAATGCCGTCAAATTCAGTATCATGTAGTAGTGATCATTGTGCAGATAAAGGAAAACCGTTTTTGGGTGGGGTTCGTCACAATTTTTGTACGTTTCTAAGACCATGGCATTAGATCTGTGAAACACAACGATTTTAATGTCTAGCGCTCGTTCAAACGATGCTATGTCGCTAAGAGCGATTCGGTCTTGGATTGAGAAGCCGACGCTGTTTTGGATGGCGGCAGCCAGTTTTTCTAACTCGCTCTCGGGTAATTGTGGCTTAAGAAAATGAGCTAGACAGATGGAGAAGCACAAATTATTTGAAATATTTGTGGGACAGAATAAACTCGTCTTTTTTCTTTTGATGACCTGATCAACAGCGATATCTATAAGTTTACGGCGAACGCCGCCTTGTCTGTTCATGGCTAGAGAAGCATCAATTTCAACGACATCGTCGGATAGTAACTGATTGTTGCTCTGTAAAACTTTTTCAAATTGGTCGAAAAGCGAATCCACGTCGTAATTATTACCGGGGGTTAAAACGGCGCTGACAGGTGTTTGTAGACTGGGAGCCGAGATGGTCATATTGATTACGGGAGCATGACCACCGATTTCTCTAGCGAAGGTTACAGTCTCGCTCAGCATGTCGTGTAAGTGGGTGTGATAAGAGGCTAAATCTGTAGAGTTAATCTCTCTCAGATTCATAGTCCTTCGCAATGTCACGCTATTGAAACGAGGTCGTGGTAAAACATGATATCCGTTAACGTCCCCACCCTCGCGAATCAGCGTATCAATGTCCGTACGGCTTAATCGAGTCTGTGTGGTAGGGTCAACATTACCTGCTGCGGATGTGGATGGTTGTGAAGTATCATTTGCGGGAGGATGCTCTGTGTGGTCGCAGTCAGGATCAGCGGCAGGATGCTCAGGGGGTTGGTTGTTTAAATCCCCGCCGTATTGTACAACAGGATCGTTGTCTACGTTTAGCACATGATCGAACATATTCATATTTGGATTTACGGCTAATTCAAAAAGATCCAAATTAGCAGGGGGTTGTGAAGATTCTAGATTAAACAAATACTGTTCTGAAGAATCCAGAAACATTAAAAGTTCGTCCGGCAGCATACTTAGCATTTCAATCTCGTCCGGCGACAGCTCTGTGTCGTCTGCGCCAAAGCTTTTTGAATCATCCATTTTAGATTTCAGACCAAAACATGAAATGTAAAAATGTAAAAATCACAGGTTATATGTAAAACAGCATAGATGAAATATGTAAAAAGTATAAAAACAAATCAAAGCATACATGGAATCACAGGTTATATGTAAAAAGTGTAGATGAAATATGTAAAAAAATCACAGGGTATGTGTAAAAACAAATCAAAGCATACATGAAAATCATAGAATATAAAAAATCAAAGCATACATGGAATCATAGAGTATAAAAATCAAAGCATACATGAAAATCATAGAGTATATGTAAAAAGTACAGATGAAATATTACAAAATCATAGAGTATACTAGATGATAGGTAAAGAAAAAACGGCTACAACCGTAAATTTACTCCGCTGTTTCATCTAGGATGACGAGTATGAGATGATGGATCAAAAGCACCAGCTCACGATGGTATTCGGTGAACATGCGACCGCTTCTATCAAAATCCTCACAGATGGCTGCCTGCATACTTTGGATACGTCTGAATATTTCATCGGACAGATTTTGAATAAAGCGATCCTGTGTGTCAAATCGGCTACGTGTCTCGAGGTGATAGGCCCGAAGCTCACTGCGCAATGCGTCTAATCTGCTACGCGTTTCGGTTTGTGTCTCACTGCGCAGCGCAATCAATTTGGTGATTATATCGTCTTGTACGTCACGTAGCTCAATGTATTTGTTGTTTATATCAACCTGTGCGTCACGAAACTCTTGGCCTAATGTCTCTATTGCATTAATGAGCCTACGGGTCAGAGGACTATCGTCGAGTGGTTCGTCAGTCGGGTGAGGCGCAGCTGGCACTTCTTCAACATCTATGTCTTCTTCTTCTTCCGGCGGCGAGTGAAAAGGATACGGTGATTGATCAGCGTTTGTGGTTGTCACCTCATCATGCTCGCTTGTCCAAGAACTCTGTTCCCAAGCGATGCGTTGAGGCGTATTCCAGCTAGTTGCGGTGTCAGGGCTTCTACCGGACCCAGCTGTGTAGAAATATAACACAAAATCTTAATGGTATAGCTCAATTTGAGTTTAAATACAAATAATGTTGATAGTCTTACCATAAAGAAATAGGCTGTCAAGACTCGTCGCAGGACTGTTCGGTGGCGTCGAGCAGAGAGTTCTCCTGTCAGGACTACTCTCAGGACTGATCGCCGGGGTAAAACGAGCAATTTTTCTTTCAGGACTGTCTGGTGGGGTAGAACGATCCGTTTTTCTAGTCTTCTTTCTCAAAGACTCTCCACTTGGTCCGGGGATCTGGTCTATAGCCGCGTCGTTAGGAACTACGTGATCCTCAGCATGCGTCGGAGTGGGCTCAGGTACGGAGTGGGACCTATCTGTTACAACGACGGTGAGGTCTTCATTCTCTTCTTGAGCGGTGTCAAGCGGGTAGCCGGGTTGAGTAATAAAATGAATGAAATCTGAAATAAATAAATTAATTAATTAATTAGATTTCTCATAAACATTAAGAATAACATTACGTCGGCGATGGGTCTTGTTTTACCATCCGTTGCGCTGTCTGCATCAATCACCGGAGTAGCTGTTGCTGCGAATTAGAAAAAAGAGAGAGAGAGAGAGTGAGAGAGAGAGAGAGAGAGAGAGAGAGAGAGAGAATTAAAATACGTTCATTTTATTTATTTATAAAAAAAAAAAAAAACATTTTTTTAAATTAAAAAAAAAAAAAAACATTTATTATTTATAAAAGAATAGAAAAAGATCAGTCCTCACATGCATCCACAGCATTGCTTTCAATATTTGCACCTGGGAGGGAAAAAAGCCTGTTATGAATGGAAACAGTTGTGAGTCATTTTATATGCTTGACAGACAGGCAGATGCTGAAAAAAAAAATTTCATTAAAAAAATAAAAATTATATATATATATATATATATATATATATATATATATATATATATATATATATAATTCAACATGTTATATCACTATAACAGACTGTTATAGTACACCGGGGGCTAGGGGGCACAATTTCACCATAACAGGATGTAGTTTTAACTCCGTGGCGCTAGGGGGGCAGAATTTCACCATAACAGGATGTAGTTTTAACTCCGTGGCGCTAGGGGGCAGAATTTCACCATAACAGGATGTAGTTTTAACTCCGCAACAGCAGGTGGCGCCGGAGAGCTGATTAGTGCTTGTATCAAAAACATGCTTGGGATGATGTGTTTAAGACAGTGGCTAAAACAAGCTTTTATGTTTTCAAATAATCTGCCAATATTTCAAAAACAAACCGATCTGCCTTGTGAAACAGATACACATCGAAACTAGTGTTTGATAGAGCATATCAAGCACATTTAAGAGCAGTTAGCAGCGTAGCATGAGCTGCCAGCTACAACCATGCATTCCTAACCGGGAGCGCTAACAGGAGCGCGGCACTGTCTTAGTAAAATAGACATGGATAACGCGATGGCAAAACATCGATTTAATGTAGGCAGAATTGATCAAATATACATAGTAAACAGAATTGTAGCATGGCTGCTAAGCAGCTATGCTTAGCAGCTAAGCAGTCACCGGACACTTCCTTGTCCGTCTTTTCATAATAAAAGCCGCGCAATGGTGAAAAAGTATCACAATATAATGTTTTCTGAAAAACATATACATGCCAAACAAACTATACATGCCAAACAAAATATATAATTTTCTGAAAACATATACACTGCAAACAGAATTGATATTGATCATAGAACAGTATGTTAAAAGCAGTGAAGCATACTACGAAAAGCCAGCGGTTTCAAAATAAAAGCGCGGTTAGAATATGACTTTTGCTGCAATGAAATAATGACTTGTGTCTCAAATGATGTTTTAAATAAAACATCACTGCAGATAGAACAATCCTGACAAAACATTTATATTAAACTGTTCTATAATATATTCTAAAATAATAATGAATGAGTGTTTAAAATACATAGATTATGTTTTTAAATAAAACAGTGTTTAAAACACTATACCAAGAATGAATGATTAAAACAGTAATGCAGATTTTAGTTACAGCAGGTATAAAAATTATTTGTGATATGATTTAAAACAGCATAATAAATGTTGCAGATTTTTATACACCATACTTTATCATAAATTAATAAAGTAGATACACATATCTGTATCAGCAGATCAAATTACCAATAACATGTTTAAAACACTAATGAATTATACTTGTGATATGGTTTAAAACAGCATAGCATAATAAATATTGTAGATTTTAAAATCATATTACTGTAGCATCATAGCATAAAATATAGAGAAAAAAAAATACTCACCGTTTTGCATTTTTGATGACCCAGAGAGAGAGAGAGCTGAGATGAGCAAAAGTGTGTCCAAACTTTGATGATTATGCCCAGAGGATGAATGCCAGCTGTATATATTGACCATGACAAGTATTGGAGAAAAACGCTATTGTGTGTCCAATAGATGGCGCCATTGCATTATGAATTTTGGTACCTTATCTGTGACTTCAGTGTCTTATCAAAGCCTCACGGGCTGTATTTCATGCTAGACTCCCTACGGATGAGATAACCGGTTCAATAGATTATAATTGGACAATAAATGATTAGCCAACACACTAGCCTTTGTTTTTGAGAGACATTATGGCCTTGTTTATTTTAACTAAACGTACAAATCTGTGTGACTCTCACACACACACATACACAGATGCGCGCTCCCCACACATACCCTTTGGTTGGTGCTTTGAGAGACTCAGATCTTTATATTCTTTTAAAGAACCAAATGGTTTTTCAACGTTTGTGTGAGATAAACTTCCACAGTTTTTCAACCTTAGTTAAATGATCATTAGAACAGTATGTTTTTTCAACTTTAGTTTAATTGACACGATCATTATTTTAAAGGATAGAATGTTTTTTGTACGACATTGTTTAATCACAGTGTCTGAACAGCACGTTTCAGATGTCAGAGCTCAAAAGGGTGGCAGGGGGAATCCCGTGACACACACACACACACACACACACACACACAGAGAGAGAGAGAGAGAGAGAGACGCGCGCGCGGCCCACACAGACGATGCTTTGAGAGACTTATTGCAATTGTTTTTATGACTCCATTTTATTTAAACTTTTGGAGTGAGATTTTAGTAAGATCTTTATTTTAAATTATTTATAATAATTTATATTCTTTTAAAAGAACTGAATGGTTTTTCAACATTTGTGTGTGAGATAAACTTCCAGTTTTCCCCTTATCAGTTTCACAGTACAGCCCGGATACGCTCAGGAATATGTAGGGAGGATCGTGTGTGTGATACCAACTTCAAAAACACACACTAACTGTCATGTTCAAAAGGCTTCAAACAATTAAAACTAGCTGTCATATAGCCATGACGTATTATTTAATCACAGTGTCTTCAAACGATCAAAAGGCTTCAAAAACACTAACTGTCATGTTCAAAAGGCATCAAACTAGCTGTCAGATACCATGACATATTGTTATAACACTTTCTGTCAATATCAAAAGACTTCAAAAGCCGACATCAAAAGTCAAAACTAGCTGTCAAAACATGATCAAAAGCTGTCAAACTGTCAATCAAAAGTCAAAACTAGCTGTCAAAACATGATCAAAAGTCATACTAACTGTCAAACTGTCAATCAAAAGTCAAAAGGGGCGGGACACCTGTCACCGGAAGGGGCGGGACACCGGAAGGGGCGGGACACCGGAAGGGGCGGGACATGTCACCGGAAGGGGCGGGACCTGTCACCGGAAGGGGCGTGGCACCTGTCAATCAATCATTTTTTGACAGGTGGTCCGTCATATCAACTACTGGCGCTGCAGGACCAGCTTACAGTGAACACTGAACCAGAGCAAATGATGAGCCAGCAATCTCATTGGCTGCAGAATCAGCAGAGGCCAATTAGCTTATGCCATGTAATAATGAAATGATTGCTTTTAGACTGCATGTAAGGACCAATCAGCCTGCTCCATCTAGAGTTTCATAACTGAACTAGATATTTACCTTGATTAGTGCAAAAATATAATATGTAATTTATATTCACATATTCAATTCATTGACAGCCTTAAAATAAATTGAACATAAAAACAAGAATTGTTTTTTACCTGGAACTCCAGGAACCCCTGGTCTTCCTGAAACGCCCTGAATACCCTTCTCTCCAGGAGGTCCCTGTGGACCAAATCCTGGGGGACCACTTAGACCCCTGTCTCCTGGAGGTCCTGGGAAGCCGGGTTCACCTGGTGGACCTTGTGCACCCTTCACCACAGCCGAACCCTTTAAAAAAAATGGCAGATTGTTTTGTGAACCTTTTACTTAAGTCATGGAAAGTGCAGTTTCTCGTTTTAGAAGTGAAAAGTATGTTAACATAGAAGTCTGCATTTAGATAAATACAAATATTTATATATTTAACCCTTTTTATTTCTAACGACAAGGAAGGGACAAGATCAGAGTTGTTTTCTTGGTTGTGTTTATTGTTTACCATTTACATGAGAAGGTTTCTTTCAAACTTTCAAGACCTTCAAGTTTATAAATGACCAACTTCTAAAAACAAATTTAAAGTTGTCATGGTAAAGAAATGCTTGCTTATATGTAGCCCTGGAGCTGCTGCTGTGACGCTGTACAAACGCTTCCAGTGTGAATATTCTCGAGCGTCTGCAGCTGCAGTGACAATGAAGTTACGCTGACGAGAAGCTCAAGCTTGTGGTCTGAAAAGGCCGTAAGGGTCAGAGAGAGGGTGGAAATGTTCTGGTTGACTAAAGCCCTGTTTACACCTGGTATTAAAGGGACAGTTCACCCAAAAATGAAAATTAGCCCCATGATTTACTCACCCTGAAGCCATCCTAAGTGTAAATGACATTCTTCTTTCAGACGAATACAATCGGAGTTGTATTAAAAAATTTCCTGGCTCTTCCAAGCCTTATAATGGGAGTCAATGGGCCCCATCTTACACCCGGCGCAATGCAGCGCCAAGCGCGACGCAAGTGTTTTTTGCTAGTTTCAGTCCGACGCAGTTATCATTTTCACGTCCTGTGCCACGTTGTTTAATTAGCAAATACATTTGCGCCCATTTGTGCATCCATGGGCGTGCTGGTCTGAAAACGAGGTGTGTTCTGGCGCATTGTTGGCGCGTTGCTATTTTGAGGCAACAGAAATAGACTGCGCCATTGACCAACTGAAACCTGGTCTAAAGTCAATTTTTTTTTTGTTATTTAATGAGTGCGTTAGTAATGTGCGCCAATAGGCGGGTCCACAAAGAGCGTACATTCTGCTTATTAAACATACAGGGATGCACAGCAGCACACAAACATGCCAAATATTTCAAATAAAAGGATTATAATATAAAAGCTTATTATTGTGTACATAAAGATATGGTGGAATCCGGCTTGTCCTGTAGATGGTCTGCTTGCGCACTTTTACCTTGCGCATGAGCAGTTCTGTTTGCGCTCTGGAGACACGTTCGGTCTTTCCACTATTAAATTCCGTCATGTAAATAGCAAATCTGCCATGGCGCGAGCGCAACTGGCATTTAAAGGGAATGGGAGATGAGACTCTGATTGGTTTAATGCACGTAAATCCAAAAACAAACCCATTACTCAATGAGAATAGGGACAACCCTTTTAGACCATGCGCCTGGTGCGCCGACCATTTTTCCCGGCGTTAGACAAGCAAAAGTGGATTCGGACTAAGTGATCTTGTGCCGTGCGCTTTAGACCATGCACTTAGATCGTTAAAATAGGGCCCAACGGGCATATGTTTTTGGAAGTCCATCAGAGCCTATCCATCCGTGATGAAAGTGCACGAAACGGCTCTTGGGGGTTAATAAAGGCATTTTGAAGTGAAGCGATGCGTTCGTGTAAGAAAAATATCCATATTTAAAACTTTGTAGACTAAAATAACTAGCTTCTGGGAGACGGCCATACGCAAGTCGACTTACGCCAAAAGAGTAACACTTGACGATGTATGACGTAGGAGTAGCAGAAGCTTAAAAAAAAAAAAAACCTTGGGAACATTGTGTGTACAATTAAGATATGCAACTTAATTTATTATTCCAATATCCAAATAGGATGCTAAATACCACAGGGAAAAGGGCTTCTATTTGTGACGTGCTGTCTTTGCATTTGAACATTGCTCATTTTAAACAGGACACGCATTAGCTGAATAAATGTTAGCCAATACAAACATATTTATAGAAAACAGTTGAAAATGAATAGACAGGAGTCCATTAATAGCATAACGAATCACTTATTCTAAAAAGAATATCAAGTATAAGTTAGACGAATCCGACATATAATGAGGGCTGTTAACAGTAAAACGTCCGTCATTTAACGAATTTTAAAAACACGGATGGATAATACAAAATGCTTTCTGACATTTTGACAGAAAAAAACAAGCATGAACAAAATTTTTACTTAGCCCGTCAATTTTCATTTTACAATTATCTTCTCTCTCTGAGTGCGCGCGTCCGTGTTTGTGAGAGAGAGCTCGCGCAGCACTGATACAACGGTACTTTTTAATCCATAAGTAACTAACGCGCTAGTTTACATAAAAAATAAATATGTAACATAATTAGGTACTTTAGTTATTATTAACACCATAACGTAACACATGAAGGCTATGTTTCTCAACACTGAGAATGAATAAATAAACGCGTTTCTCCAGACTTGCGCTTATCAGTAATCCACAAATCACATCACTTTCATAATCACGAATCAAGAATTCTTAATTCAGAACGTACTTAATAAATGTGCTGAAGTCCCATTTCTTAGTCAGTGTTTTTTTGTTTTGTTTTTTCTCTCTTTCTTCTGCTCAATGTTTGGTCAGTCCTTAAGTGTTGCAGTCAATAAAATGACACTTTGTTGACTCCATGAATGTCTCCTGAAAATTTTATGGAAGAACACTTACAGTGGACAAAAGACACGGATTTAAACACCAGGTGTGTGTTTAACACACCTGGTCTGGGTTCGACCAAAATGCATCTTAATGCCAGGTGTAAACAGGGCCTAAGATTGTGGATAGTGGATAAATTGCAATTCAGTAGTCAGTGTATTATTATGATAAATAACATATCAGTTTATTTAACTGTATAAAAGACCCAAAACAATAAAAGTTGTACGTCTAAAGAAAACTGAACAAACACTCACAGCTGGTCCTCTGAGGCCAGGGGGACCAGGCACGCCATCACGACCAGGTCTTCCGTCGAGTCCCGGCAGACCAGGAGAGCCAGGAAAGCCTGTGTCTCCCTTGTCTCCTTTCACACCCAGACCAGAGATGGCATCGCCTGGGTCGCCCTTTTCTCCAGGGTATCCAGGGGGACCCTGAGGTCCTTGTATTCCCTAAAGGGTAAATATATCACTTAAAAGTTATTTACTAAAATGTCATGGAGACCTGGTGAAATATAAAGTAATTATATTTCTGAATATCTCTGAAGCATCTGCCACTTTAAAAAAAAAGTGAGGTACTCTAAGGAAGCACTCACAGGAGAGCCTATGAGCCCTTGTCCTCCTTGGTATCCTCTTTCTCCTTTAGCTCCAGGCAAACCAGGAGCACCTGACACAAAAACAAGTGTGACATGCAGCTTGAAAAGCATCTGTACTTTATTTATTTTTTTAAATTGTGAGATAAAAGTTTTGTTCTTTAGTCCTGAAAATCGTGGACAAAAAGTACTGTACATTGGTATATATACTATACTTTTGTACTGAAATGTACCATGTTATTTACTTGGTACTTCAAAGAATACTGTGAACTACCTTTTGGTTTTGGACCTGAGCAGTACCTTCCTACCATGTTTTATTGTAAATAGAGATGACCGGAGATTTCGATAAATTATATATATACTGTATATTGCGCCTTTATTAGGTAAAACATCTGCATGACACGTGAAAGGTACATATGAAAAAAATTACTTAAATCTAACCTTGATTTCCAGGAGGACCTGGAAACCCTGGGGGTCCTGGGACAGGGTTTCCATTACTGAAACAATTCACACATGTCTCTCCTTTTTGACCTGTGACAATTAGCATTAGAGAGTATTAGCCACAATGTAAAAAAAAAATACAAATAATTTTGTGTTGTTCATACAGATTTTGTTTTCTAATATAAAATGCATGGCAAACCTTGCAGTCCTCTTTCTCCAGGAAATCCACGCTCCCCCTGCAGGCCTGGTGGACCAGTAAGACCACGACTACATTCTACATCGCCGTTGAATATTCCTGGGGGACCAGGAGGCCCTTGGAATCCTTGGGGACCTTGTTGACCTGGTCTCCCAGGTGGTCCAGGGAGCGAATTTCCAGGCAGTCCCTCATCACCCTTTTCTCCTCTCTCTCCGGGTAAACCTGGCGAGCCGGGAGGACCTGGACCTCCAATTCCTATGATTAAAGATTTCTTTAATTTAATTAACTGCATGAATTAAATTAACATGAATCAATCATACACTGAAAGAATTGTAATGAAAATATGTATGAACTACAATTGCATAAAAAAAATATTATTAAAATATTAGGTTTTAATGCTTACCTGCAAGACCTTGTGGACCAGGTGGCCCCTGAAAACCTACCAAAAGACAAAAATGCATTGACCTCTGATACAAATAATATTTGTATGGATAAACAGTGCATAAATTATAGTTCTGGCCACTTTCTCCAAAGTCTGACCAGGCCACAATACATGACCTTACAACTGCATCACTGAAATGTTCTGTTCTGATTCATGACAATAGCTGTTTCCATCCACCTATTTTTATGCACATTTTGGGATACTGCATAAAAAAACGCTGGATGGAAATGCCAAAGTGCACATAAATTAAAAAAAATGCACACAAAAAATGTATGTGCTCAATTGAGGTGAATAAATGTCTTATCCATTTAGAAATCATGCGCTAAAAATCCCTCGATGCGCAACAGACTTCAACAGAGGATGTGATTAGACAACTGGACTAACCAGCAGACCAATTTCATTGCACAGCATCTCAAATGTTGGTTTGATCATTCTGAAATGCCTGTGCCAAAGTGCCATGACTGACTTCCATTGTATTTTTTTCCCCTATACTTTGGAAGTCAATGGCGCCCATCAACTGTTTGGTTACCGACATTCTTCAAAATAACTTTTTTTTGTGTTCAGCAGAAGAAAGAAATTCATACAGGTCTGGAACAACTTGAGGGTGAGTAAATGATGACAGAATTTTCATTTTCGGGTGAACTATCACTTTAAGCTTGACCTTTAGTGTTTAAATACCTGGAAGTCCTCTATCTCCTTTAGATCCAGGTGATCCTGGCTCACCACTGTCTCCTTTTGGTCCTATTCCGCCTATGCCTGAGAACTGCCCTTCCTATGGGGTGAAAAGGTTTATTTTTTAATTAAACTAATGTTAATATATAATAAATAATGATAAACATCAGGCCTATGCAAAGATGACAGAATAGAAGAGAGAAATATTCAACATACCCTGAATGATGGAGGTCCAGGAGGCCCTTGATTACCTTTCTCACCCTAAATGTGTATAACAAAAGCATATATGTATGATTTCGAGCCAGGGCATTTTCTCAGAGGAGGCAAGGGAGCTAGTGCATCCTCAAAACTTTTTGGATGAAGACATACTTCGTCCTTCATAAAGTTGAATAAATATGTTATGACATAACATGAGATCAAATTAAGAGCAACGAAGTGACACAAGCAGATAAAGTGTATTCTGGGGTCACATGTGCGTGTAGGCAGTTCCATCACAGTGTTTGGCTGATCATGCTGTCTGTGCGACATTGTCCATGTTTAATCACAACATGTATGCAATTCTACCTGACAACAAAATTCTAATTTAAATTAATTTGAAATGAAAAAATTATCTGTGAGTGAGCTGATTTTTCATGAACACTCAACTCAACCACATTAATACTGCACCTTTGTGCGTGTGATCATCATTAGACAGTGTTTACTAAGGATTTGATGTCCTAATGTTGTGTTTTGATGACACGTTCAGTACTTACTCTCACACCATCTCGTCCAGGTAGACCAGGAGTACCTGTATTTCCTTTCTCACCCTGAGAAAGAGATGTGACAACAGCATTAAAGAATATCATCATTTTGGTGAAATGTACTAAACGTCTATTGTAGACAGCTTACCAGATATCCAGAGAGGCCTTGTTCACCATCTTTCCCGTTTTTTCCCTTATGAAAATAAATATATAACCGTATACATGTCATAAAACGCTGTCTTTTGTAATCTGTAAACATAAACAAGTAGTTGGGGTTTCAGTAGACATTAACTCACCCTCTTTCCAGGTTCGCCAGGTTCTCCTTTGTTACCTTTCTGGCCCCCTTGCGGACCCTGTCAGACAAAGACAGGAATGTTCATTATAAATGAAAATAAGCAGGTAACACTTTAGTTTAGGGTCCAATTCACACTATGAACAAGTTGCTTATTAGCATGCATGTTATTAGAATATTTGCTGTTTATTGGTACTTATAAAGCACATATTAATGTCTTATTCTGCATGACCATATTATACATTCCTTAATCCTACCCCATATCTATAGCCTGGAAATCCAGACCTAAATCTAAAAGATTAATGGTCTGGTGTTGATCAATGAAAATCAGCCAGCTCGAGGGGCGGCACCAAGCATGCATTTGAAAATCTCACAGCACGCAATTGGATAACACTACGACCAATCACAACAATAAACCCCATACGCTTAGCTACCAGGGGAGCTAACTGGTAGATTATACTCTTCCGGTCGGCAAAACAGCAAAAACACCCTACTTGCAAAGAAACGATTCGAGCGCCGTCTTCTGTTCCTCTTTTGGGAAAAAGCCAAGTCTAACTCGTTCATTGTAGCGGCCAAAGCCGTTTCAAACCACTGCTATTTATCCAATGTTTACTGATGACTTCGACGTCACAACGCTGTCGTCATCTGTTTAGCTCGCCTCTGGCCCGCCTATATCAGATAACCCGATGTGATTGGTGCAGCTCAGATCGAGGGGCATATTTAATGAGCTCCATTGCTCGACACCAGAGTAACTCGCTGAGCAAATTCAACTTGTGCTCTCGCGAGAACTCTGGTTTACCAGGGTACCATATCTACACATCATCCTCGCAGTTTACAGTTCAATCATCAAAAACTAAACTTGTATTCAGATTGTGAATGGGTGATAAACAGAAAGCAAGAGAAGATCTCTTCCTTTATAATCACTAAGGCTGTGAATCTCTAAAGCACAAGCTCACTGAATTCTGCACTCTTGCGAAAACTCCTGTTATAATAAAAAAAGTTCTTAATTGTACAATGAATTTCTTATTTATATTGTGTTTACACTGCTGGTTTTCAGAGAAAGGATTCACGAGCGCGCGGCACGCATTGAACATTTTCAGTGGTGTTGAGCAGATTCTGACTAACTTACCGACTAGCACCTCTAATTGGCCATTGCATTCACAAGCTCAACAGATATGATTGTGATTGGCCACAAACGCTTGTAAAAACACGCTGTAAATAGAAACATTTGACGCTCAGAGAGCACTCAAACAAACACGAACGAGAGCGTTTTAAAAGCAGCGTCTATCATCGGGTACCGAATATACCAGATACTCGGTACAACCAGTACTGCAGAGATGCAGGTACTGGCAACTTTTTTTTAGTACCGACTGGTAACTATAGTACCGGTATGACGACTCTAGTTTTAATGAGTGTGGAATAGAATGAAAGGAAACAAAAAGAAAGATACATACAGGAGGGCCAGGGGGGCCTGGATAACCAGGATCTCCAGGTGGGCCGACATCACCCTATTAAAAGACAAACAACAAAACATTCATCAAAACACATATGTGACCCTGGATCACAAAACCAGTCTTATGTTGCACGGGTATATTTGTGGCAATAGCCAACAAAACATTGTATGGGTCAAAATTATAGATTTTTCTTTTATGCCAAAAATCATTAGGATATTAAGTAAAGATCATGTTCCATGACGATATTTTGTAAATTTCCCACCTTAAATATATAAAACATTTATTTTTGTGAATGGATGCAGCACTATCGCCAATAGAAATGGACAACTTTAAAGGCGATTTTCTCAATATTTTGATTTTGCTGCACCCTCAGATTCCAGGTTTTCAAATAGTTGTATCTCGGCCAAATATTGTCCTATCCTAACAAACCATACATCAATGGAAAGATTATGTATCCAGCTTTCAGATGATGTATATATAAAAATATATTTGATGTGACCTGCTATCAAGCAATGTAACTCAAGAACATTGTACTATAAAAAATAAATATATATAATTTATATTGTCATGATAAAAATACCTTTATATCAGATATTCTTATTTGGGCTGTGAGTAAAAAAAAAGAAGAAGTAAATAAATAAATAAATGGTACCTTTTCTCCCTGTTGTATGACTGTATCAGGTAAGCCTGATACTTCGCCAACCTGACCTGGTGGTCCTGGAGGTCCTTGTAATCCACGTTCACCCTTCACACATAAACATATGCACATTAAAAACCCAACTGTTAATAAACCTGATGTATATATTGTTTCACAATGGTGCGTACCTGCGCTCCTTTGGGTCCTTGAAAGTTCAATCCCATGTTTCCCTTCAAAGAAAAAAAAGACACATTAGCACTTTGGCAAACCTGAGATAAGTAAAACCGGACAGTGTTTAATTGCAGCCTTCAGACTTACCTTCGGGCCTGGTGGACCAGGAGGGCCTGGGCGACCCTGAAAAAGAGTGGAATTTTACAAATGAAATGAATTATAGTATTGCAAAATACTAAATCTGTATAAGTCAGCAGTATAAAGGGTAACATAGATTCACAGCCCTTCATCTTAAATGTGTGTGGTGGAGTTTAAATCACACAAGCTTAGAGCTGCACAAAAATAGAAACTGCAATCAGTGTCTTACCTCAAACCCTCTGGGACCAGAAGGACCAGGAGGACCTTGAGGACCTGGTGGTCCGGGATTCCCCTATATATGGTAACCAGAGGGTTACTGTATGAACTAGAGTCATTTCACATTTATTTATTGACAATTCAAGAAATCCAAATATATATCTCTATCATTTATTGGTATAGTATGAAAGATATCTATTTGTGACTTTATATCCAATAAATACAGTCATGATTGTGACAAGTCTCAACTGTGAGATATCAAGTCACAATAATGAGAAATTCAATTTGTTATTTATTTTAGGGCTGTCAAAATTAACACGTTAATGACGCATTAACGCAAATTAATTTGAACAGCACTAATATTATTAATGCGTGATTAACGCAGCGCACATTGTCTGTTTGACCCGTGGCCTAGTTGGAGAAATGAAGATGCAGCCATAGACAGTAAAGGATGCAGCAGCAAACAGAAACGGAGAAAGAAAAAGGTCTTCTGGACAGAAAATGTAAATACAAAACGATGTCTGATGTCTGACGATGTCTGATGGTTCTTTCGACAAGACAAAAGTTGTCTGCATTTATTGTCGATGTGAATTAAGTTATCACCGCAGCACGTTGAGTATATGTTGAATATCACTTGATGATCATTTTGGTCCATCATTTTGCGAGCAATTGTTGATAAAGGACATTTTCGCACAATATTGGAAATATTCACATTTTAAACCAAGAAGGCGAGTTAGTGGATATCACACAAGCAATGTGCAAACTTTGCTCTAGAGTTATGCCGGTGGAGAAGTCTCAAACAAACCCCAGTCAATTAATCACTACAGAAAGTGAAAGTAAAAACATCTGACGCTGAATTACCGGTGCATATTCTCTCAGAGACAATGAGAGCTGAATCTACTTCAACGTGCTGATAATGGTATATAACTGTCTTAATTTATTTTCTTAATATTTCTCTTGTGGCCCATAAGTAGTGAAAAATTAGAAGAGAAGTATTTCGTCTTAAGTTGTTTTTGAAATGAGGAGTAAGCTAAAATATAATTCTCGAAGCTCGTCGGTTATGGGGGGATGCACTATAAAATTATTGCGAGGAAAATTTATTGTAATATTAATATAATAATAATAATAATAATCTAATACATTAATTGGAAATGTCAAATCCTCTTGATAAGCCCTAAGTTCCTTGGAAAAACATCTATGATCTTTGAAACATGCTATATGCCTTCATGCTATATGTTGAGTATGGTTTCACTAATAATAAACATACATTTGCATAAAGCATCCATATTTTTCCATGCCCATGTTGATTAAAGTATTAAAAACTCGGAAAGTATTAATTTAAGGTACATTTAGAACAGATAAAAATGTGTGATGAAGTTGCGATTAATCACGAGTTAACTCATGACAATCATATATTGATATGAACGATCCTGAAAAAGTCTGGTTCTGTTGCTGATTAATCTGTAAATGCTCACCCTTGAGCCTGGTCTGCCATCAATGCCAGGATCCCCATTTTCTGAAATTCTATTTCCATATAAGACTTCCCCAGGGTCCCCCTACAGGAGAAAAGAGAAGGCATTTATAAACATAATTTCACACATATCCTTCATTACGGATACGTAATATGGCTAATATGGATTATGGAATGAAAAAATTGCCTTTTGTCCCATAGGACCTGTTAGACCCTGTGGACACAAGAAAGTATTAATTATTTAGAGAATAATGAGTTCAATACTTCTGTGAGTGAGTGCATGATAGTATGCTTGCAAATTTGAAATGTGACAAAGCAATACTTACTATTCGACCCTCTAAACCTGGAAGGCCTGGACTTCCTGGGAATCCTCTTTCACCCTGAAAAGAAAAAAAAAAGGTTTATTTATATTTGTTTGCTCTTTTTTAAGTTTTAATCCATTCAACCTGTCCGTAAACTGATGAAGGCTTGTTGTTTGTAGTGTTTCATACTTTAGTTCCGTTACAGCCTGGAATTCCTCTGGGTCCAGGTGCGCCATCCTGTCCTGGGAGACCCTGTCAGTCAAAAACAGCACATACAATCTTATAACTATTAACATTTAGAATGCGAGGCAAGAAGTAGACAGACGACAGTAGATTGACACACTTACTGTATGTCAAGAGAGCCTTACATGATTTCAGAGACAGTGTTCGAAAAAAATACAGCCCATTTACCACACATGGTTCAAAAGTTTGAGGACAGTAAGATTTTTTTTTTAAATAATACTTTTATTCAACAAGGATGCATTAAATTAATCAAAGTAAAGATATTTACATTGCTAGAAAAGAATTCTGGTTGCACTTTATTTTACAGTATGTGCACTTACGTTTACTTACAGTGTAATTACCTAAGAAAGTACTGGGTAATATAAGGTAAATGGGTTAAGGTTAGGTTTAGGGTTAGGTTCAGGATTAGTACCTAGTTATTATCCAGTTATTGCAATTACTATAATAAGTACATAGTACGTTCATGGGTAACAGGACTGTAAAATAAAATGCTACCAGATTTCTTTATCAAATAAATGCTGTTCTTTTGAACTTTCTATTCAAAAAAGTTTTATTTCTATCCTGAAAAAAAGTCGTTATGGTTTCCACAAAAAAAAAAAAAAAACTATTTTCATCATTGATAATAAGAAATGTTTCAGAGCACCAAATCAGGATATTAGATTGATTTCTGAAGGATCACGTGATCAAAATTATTTTAAAATTGTAATAATATTTTACAATATTATTGGTTTTACTGTATCTTTAATCAAATAAATGAAGCCTTGGTGAGCATAAAAGACCTGTTTCAAAAACATTAAAAAAATCATACTGACCCCAGGCTGACCACAAACTGAATGGTGTGTACAGTATGTCTACTGTATGTCTGTCTAGGGCTGCAACTAACGAGTGTTTTCATAATCAATTAATCGGACAGAAGAAAAAAAATTATTTACTAACATGTTATTCTACATCCTGCCAAATGTTTCCCTCCAAACAATGTGCAAACTAAAAGTAAAAAAAATATAAAAACATATACATCTGTCTGCTATATATTCAGTGCAGAAAAGTATATACAAAGTAAAATATAAATATTACAACATAAGTTTACACAGCAGATGTTTAACAAAACAGACATACTCACTCTCTGATGTATTCTGGTTTAATAATGGCAAATTGGTCTTTGCTGTTGGACAAACTGTTTTGCCAAATGTAAATACATGCCACATTAAAATTTTCTGACCACTCTGGGGTCTAATTTTTCAAATTAGTTTATTCCATAGCAATGAGTTTTTTTGCAAACTATGTCAATAATGGAGACATAATTTGATGATTTGATCTACACCACGGTGCACATTTAAATAGATAAAGGGTAACTCTCGCCAAAATGCAACCTAGAGTGTTTTTGTTAATCTACCCGAGGCGAAATTTCGTTTAAAAGCATAATTAGAATGGAAACGTCACTTTTAAGTTTGACCGTATTTTCATTTTTGGTCAAATAGCCTTTTGAATGGGAGTGCTTGGGGCACTTCTATGATAGCATAAAAAAACGCTATTTTTAAAACACTAAGAAGGCTCGACACAACATGAAACTTTACTGGAAGTATCACCAGGGGCTCTTCACATGAACTCGAGCATTGAGAACATTGTTTGTGTACACAGAGTTTACTAAAAAGAAAAGTTTTGAACAACTCACTATAGCTGTCAAAAATAGTCGATCTCTGAATGCAGCGTAACAGGGAGGAGAGTAAAGATGGAAAGCTCATAAAGCTTAGTTCCATATAAATTCATGGATAATTTGTTGTTTTGTCGTTAGTGAAAATCAGTAATGACCTTGTATGTGAAAAAGGATGCTCATATAAGAAGCAATACTAAAATTCACAGTAAGTTCATTCACATTCGGAGATCGACTATTTTTGACTGTCAAAATGCCGGTGGACACAGAGACAGTGAGATGTTCAAAATCTTTCTTTATAGTAAAAGTTTGCTCGAAGTATCACAAGGGGCTCTTCACATGAACTCGAGCATTGAGAACATTGTTTGTGTACACAGAGTTTACTATAAAGAAAGATTTTGAACATCTCACTGTCTCTGTGTCCGCCGGCATTTTGACAGTCAAAAATAGTCGATCTCCGAATGTGAATGAACTTACTGTGAATTTTAGTATTGCTTCTTATATGAGCATCCTTTTTCACATACAAGGTCATTACTGATTTTCACTAACGACAAAACAACAAATTATCCATGAATTTATATGGAACTAAGCTTTATGAGCTTTCCATCTTTACTCTCCTCCCTGTTACGCTGCATTCAGAGATCGACTATTTTTGACAGCTATAGTGAGTTGTTCAAAACTTTTCTTTTTAGTAAACTCTGTGTACACAAACAATGTTCTCAATGCTCGAGTTCATGTGAAGAGCCCCTGGTGATACTTCCAGTAAAGTTTCATGTTGTGTCGAGCTTTCTTAGTGTTTTAAAAATAGTGATTTTTGATGCTATCATAGAAGTGCCCCAAGCACTCCCATTCAAAAGGCAATTTGATCGAAAACAAAAATACGGTCAAACTTAAAAGTGCCGTTTCCATTCTAATTATGCTTTTGAACAAAAGTTTGCCTCGGGTAGATTAACAAAACGACCCTAGGTTGCATTTTGGCGAGAGTTACCCTTTAATAAACTTCACTGTCAACTATTTTCAATTTGGATGTATTAATTACTTTTTACGGCTAAAATAAGGTGATATTTTTAAGAAAGCCCTCATTGATTCACTCACTGGGATTCCTGGTGTTCCTGGGAAGCCCGGCAATCCAGAAGGTCCCTGCAAAAACACAGTCAGTATTTGCTGATAACTGTGGATCCATTATGAGCCAGAGGCTGTTACTGAGAAACTCTCACTCTTATTCCTTTGCTCCCCACTGGCCCTGAAGGTCCATCATCACCCTGTGAAAGAAAGAAAGTCCAGTCTTAATAGAAGCAACAGTATAGCTGATCAGTAACAGATTCTGGTTGAACAGCAATTATTATGCTTATGATTATATTAATATCATAATGGCCTGACCACTGACCTTCTCTCCACGAGGTCCAATCGGCCCCTCTGGTCCAGGGAAACCTGGAACACCTGGCTGGCCTGATAAACCTGGAAACCCTCGATCACCCTGTCATTAAAAGTTAGGCAAATATTTAAAGAACAACATAAAAGAGACCAAAGACATTAAGGATGTACAGAGAAGTTCACATCAATTACAAATTTTTTTAACATAATGCACATAGAAAAAAAAGAAAGAAAAAAAAACCATAAGAAATATTGTAAACATTAAAGAGATCCAATCAGACTAGTGTCTAAGGGCGTGTTTACACAACAACAATGTACTAATAACGTTTTTCCTTCGCGTTTTTCGCGTACAGAAGACAATATTGTCAAAATGATCCCCGTTCACATGGATCCGCGGAAACGACTAAAAACGATGTATTATACATGTCAGGCCAGTAGTTGGCGATGTCACTTTGCAAAGAAACACTACGTGCCTAATAGACTGAACACGCAATATGCATGAAATTTACCTTCTTTTTTTTTTACTTTTTTTTTATTCTTTATCCTTTTGAAAAAAAAACAAAAGACAAAAAACAAATAAAACTAAACAGAAAAACAGAAAGAAAAAAACAGCAACTACAACATACAATCACATCTAAACAAGACAGAACAATCGGTCACCCATACATTCTTACATAAAACAACATTGATGAAACTGGTATATGTCAGATGATACATTGGTCAATAAACATGTCATGAAGTCCTGAACACAATCCATTTTTCCCAATACTGCAAATACTTATCCATCTGTAGGTTTAAAGCGAAAGTCATCCTCTCCATATTTTGGACACTGGTCATAATGTCCAGCCATTCAGCTTTTGTTGGGGGTTCAAATTGTAGCCACTTTCGTGTTACAGCTTTCTTGCTGGCTGCTAATAATATTTTTAAAAGGTACTTGTCTTTCATCATCAAATGAGCTGCTAAGTTGCCCAGGTAAATTGTAGAAAGTGAGCAGTCAATTCCATCACCGAAAATAAAATGTATTACCTCCTGTCAATATGACTGAATGGCTGGGCAGCTCCAGAATACATGAACATTTCCTCCAACATAGACCACTTCCCCACTCGCAATTCTGAATAGATTTTAACTTGGGGGTTACAAAGTATCTAATAAGATTCCGCCAACAGAATTCTCTCCACACACCCGAGCTGGTAGAAGTCGCCTGTACAGAACAGATATTCAGCCAGTCTTCCTCTGAAATATCTAGACCAGATTATTTTTCCCATTTTAATCTAACCTTATTTGTTGATTGTTTCTTTATAGATTGAATGGCTACATTTACATTTATGCATTTGGCAGACGCTTTTATCCAAAGCGACTTACATTGCATTATCCTATACATTTATACATAGGTATGTGCAATCCCCTGGGATCGAACCCACAACCTTGCGTTGTTAACGCAATGCTCTTACCACTGAGCTACAGGAAAGAATGGCTACTGGCTAGATATAGTTTTGAGACAAGTTTCCTATTATCTTTATTTTTTTATATGTCGATAAATAGATCAGTTAAATTGGTGTCATGCTTCTCCATGTATCGTATCTCTTTATTAAAATAAGTCCTAGTTTGTAAGTACCTAAAAAAATTTTTTTTCCCCAGACCATATTTATCAGAAATCTCCTGAAAGCTATCTAATTCTCCCTTTGATGAAATTGAACTAAAAGAGGTGATGCCAAGCCTATACCAGAGCTGAAACCTCCCATCAGCCCTCGCTGGTTTAATGTCGGGGTCGAAAGCAACCCATCTTAATATTCTAGATTGTCTTTCAAGTAACGGTGAATGAAATTTACCTTTTTTACAAATTTGCGTTTGTGTGGTTCACACAGAGACAATAACGATATCGTGAACGGCCAAAACGCATAAAAAGTTTTCCATTTTCAATTGAAACCGGTGTCGTGTAAAGTCTTCAAAACCACTAACATCTAAGCATAAAGTGATACATTACCCAGTGCAGCACTTCGGGAGGCACAGATTAAAATGAAAAGAGTCAGGCTTATGTTGAGTTCATGTTCAATTCATTTTGACAAATGAATATAGTAGAGCTGCACGATTCTGGATAAATTGAGAATCACAACTTTTTTGTTTTGAATAGAGATAACATTATTCTCTCATGATTCTGAACAGACAATTAAAAAAATGACATGCAATTTACTAGAGGTTCTAATAAAATGTTAATTGCTGCCTATTTAAAAATATTTAATTAATTTGAAAGAATTATTTTAAAAAATCAGTTTGAATGAATGATTCAATGACTCACTCAAATACTTTGCTTGTTTCATTAATGGAAGAATCAGCATTTATGAACAAATCTATTTAATGAATGATTCAATGATAAATATATATTTTTGACACAATGCCACCTAGTGGCATAACAATGTAATAATATTATCGTTAGTTGCTTTTAACTCTTTCCCCACCAGTGTTTTTTTTTTTTTTAAGTTGCCAGCCACCGCCAGCGTCAGAGGCCGGCCACTCCCTATTAAGTCCTATTGTACCGAATTTTGGTTGTAGTTCCACCAGAGTTCCACTGGGGGCGATCGCCCATGAGTGCAAAATGAATGGGAGTCTATGGGGCTAGACGGCTAAATTTGTCTCCTTCACCCGATTGCCGTTGAGAAATCTCAGATTTGATTGTAGGATTTGCAATTTCAACATGGGTTATAGGTTGAAAGTTGAATGAACGAGTACTTATGTCCTTTCGATTTCTTACAGGTTGAGTTGTTGTTGCCCATAACACGCTAGCATTCTGCTAATGAGTGCTGATTGGTCAGTGAAGGACTGATCCGAAGCGGGACCAGAATGTTAAGGCGGACTTTTTCGGCCAAGTTTTTTTTTTCAACGCATCAACTTTTTTTTTGGTTGCTGCCACTTTTATCTGCCTATGGTTATGTATGTAATGTGAAATTTACACGGAAAATAAATTGAATTTGAGTACTTGTTGTGTTATTCTTGTGTTAGGAACTACAGGATACATATGGTATAGTATTGCCACCTTAAAAAAAACAACAACAACCAATGTCCCGCCACTCAATAGTGCTACATATCAATAAAAACTGAAAAAGGAGAAAAATGCCTCGCAGGTGTGCAATGATAAATTGTTCTAATAGTGGGCAAAGGGCTGTCCTATTTCTCGAGAGAAAAGAAAGTGCAGAGCGCGAAAGCACCAGAGTGACTGAAGGATTGCCGTAAGCAGTATCTCTGGTCGTACGATGTGTATGATGTCATTGACATTTTAAAAGACTTTTTAAAGCAAATAAGTGACTCTAAAAAATCGAACACCCAGCAATGTGTAATTTCTTTGCATCTCCTTTCGAATACAACATTCAAATTACTAGACAAAAAATTATATCCTGAGAAAAGTGGATTTTGAGAGGTATAGCGCTATAGACCTCCATTAATTCTGCACTCGTCCTGTGAGCGCCCTCATATGGAACCAGAGTGGAACTGCAACCAGTTCAGAAGCCGGAAGTTTACTGAGAATGGAAGTTCTGCCCTTATTAGACATTCTCTGGCCAGCATTTTTGATCATTTTCACAAAATGTCATGGCCCCCGGAATATTTTGTTGAATGAATATCTTAACATGCTATATATCAAAAGAAAGAAAAATTTTTTTTTACATATGCATATGATTACATATGATATCGCTTGTTTCTGCATCGTCTTCGCATGGAGATTCAGTCCTCTTTCAGAAGATGCATAATAGCGCCCCCCACCTAAAACACGGATACTCTGAAAATTCAGTATTTGGCAGGGTAAGAGTTAAAAGGTGATTTTGATAGCTACCAAAGCTATTTATATCCGAACTATAAACTTTTATCCCAGTGCTTCTGTAATCATTTGAATATTTGTAACAGAAATAATGATACTGTGTGGTTGAAAAGACTGTTTGTGAAGCGGTTTCATACCTAAACATGACAATGGCAGATTTGAATGTTCTGGTATGATTTTGTCAAAGGTTTAATAGACAAGCGAATCATTGTCATTTAGGTTTAAGATTGTGTAGGTGTTTGAATCGAGATCACAATCTTTTAACGATTAATCGTGCAGCTCAAGAATATAGCTTGGCCTAGAACAACATTCATGCATTAACACATTTATATGAGCCTATGGACATCAGTCTACAGGTGCGTTCCATTCGACCATAAATGCCCTATGAAGTGGACTTCACAGGGTATTCCACCAGTGAGATTCTAATCCAAAGGGATTGTACATGTTCAGTTAGAAGGCACTGTAAACGACATATGGAATAGGGGCAAATCATATCACTTAACAGGAAGTGAAGAGGGAAATTTATCCACCAATTATTGCACATCACGCAAAAAGTTTGACTAAAATAAATGCAGTTAAAATTATTAGAGGCTACAGCATTTTTATTGAGTTTATTTAGTCCAGGTGTAGTTTGTGTACGTAGTTGTGAGATGAGACCGTTACAGTGCAACCATCATGAGTTAAATCTAATGAAAAGTTGCATACTAGACATCACAATAGACATTTATCACTCAGTTTAGTGTTTTCAACTTTGACAATTTATATTAGGCCTAATTAATAATAACTAAACATTTGTATAAAAATGTACATAGTACACATGGATGTACAGTACATTAAAGTATGGTAAATCTTATTAGATTTATTTAAAGAAATATATTATGTCATCATACCACAAACTTTTTTTGTCTGAATGTGATGATGTTGCACAGTGTCCGAATCAACACATTTTATCAAGTGAAGTGAACTTCAACAGATATCCCATCCTCAGTGACGAATGGAACGCAGCTTATGGTTTATTTATGGATAAACACTCACCTTCTCTCCTTTCACCCCACTGCAGTCACACTTCGATCCAGTCCCACAGCCATGACACGCCTGAAGACACAAAACACAATTATTCATATCATATCCACATATTTTGGAGACATATACTAATACATAATATGAAAAGCTTGTAATAATTACGATTTTTTTTTACTAAAGAATACTCTTATGCCTCTAAGGCCACATTTATTTGATAAAAAATTATAATTTGTTAGTAATAATAATTAATAATTTGATAACATAAATGCAAGCTTGGTGAACATAAGATACTTCTTTCAAAAACATAAAACACTTTTGACCGTTAATGAATGCACATGAAATGATCATTAGCTATAAAATCCACTTCAGTGTCATAAATGAATTCTTTGTTCAAGATCCATTTAAATGAAGTTTCACAACTCATAATCATCAGAAGATCACTGAAGTCATCAATCCTGATACAAATAATGAAGCTTCCACAAATGTTATCAAACAGATGTAAACCACAATACCAAGTGACTACAGCCTTCACAGGAAAATACCATTTCACGGAAAATAGAATATGTGTGAATACCGTAAATCTGCAAAAGGTACATTTCATTTTCTATTATACTGACAGAGTTAGAAAAGAGGCAATAGTGTTAACTGGAATTTGCGTGACATACTTCCACCTAGTGGTGTGGACACAGCAATATACAGAATAGCTTGTATTATGCAACTGATATAACTAGTGAACATGATTTTAAACGTTAATCAAATGTAATATTAATTTATGTAGTTCTTTAAAGTTGGAAAAATATCAAGACAAATGTGCAGAAGACTCATTACAAAATGGAAACTCTGGAAAATAAATACAAAACATGTCTACAGCTTTATGAGTGATATCCACTGCATATCAGAATAAATGATAATTAAAGCACAGCTATTAATTGATTGTACATTGTGGTTGCTTTCTTTTTGTGCTATAAAAGACACATGGGGATTTTTCTTACAAACACTAGATGGCGCTATTTGCTTTCTCTAGAAATAACCACTAACTCTTAAAACAAGATTACCAAACAGGAACATAAGAAATTCAATAATCGTCCTTAAAATTTAAGTTTTTAAATGTGAAATACTTTTATTTAAAAAAGGATGAATTCAACTGATCAAAAGTGAGAGTAAAGACATTTATAATGTTACAAAAGATTTCTATTTCAAATAAATGCAGCTCTTTTGAACTGTCTATTCATCAAAAAATCTTGAAAATAATGCATCACAGTTTCCACAAAATATTAAACTGTTTTCAACATTGATAATAATAAGAAGAAATGCTTCTTGAGCACCAATGATTTCTGAGGGATCATGTGACACAGAAGACTGGAATAATGACTGCTAAATAAAAAAAAGAGTATATTATATTCATATTATATAATAACTATCAATATTATTAGAAAATTGTATAAATATTTAACAAAAGTACTGTTTTATGGCATTTTTGGTCAAATAAATGCAGCATAAAAAAGATGCTTCTTTTAAACCAATGAAAAAATCTTCCCGACCTTAAACTTTTGAACATTACTAAAGTACATTTTGAGACAGACTTCACGTCTTGTGTGCTCCTGTTCCTCAAGTCAGGCATCTCATTAGGTTTTGAGACACAAACAATGTTTTACAGCCTGTGTTGAAAATGATTATTATTGCAAATGAGATCACTGCTTTGAGAAGTACAACTATCTGTTTATTATTTTTCTTTCTTTTTGTGAGATTGTGTGAAGAGGACTCTTTGATATGAGACCAGAGACTTATGAAAATGTCCTAAGCAACTTTACATAGCGAACTACACTAGCAAAAGCTACAAAGAAAATGTCGGCTACATGTTTGAGTGCACAAAGAGAACAGCAGTCCGGCGTTTTAGAGCTCAAAACAGACGAGCCGAGTGAGTCTCCTGGCTCCTGGCATTTTGCTTAGGTCAGCAATGTTATATATATATATACGGTTAACCTTTCACACACAATGTATTGATCTGGCTGACAGGTGTCAGTAGAGGAACAGAGTTTGATTTAACATTCCTAAACAATGCATGCATATTGAAATCGACAACACTGAGCATCACATTATAAAGCACCCAGCTGAATACACTAAAGAGACTTCGATATTTTAGATCAAGGAATCCCTGAATCAAACACAATATAAATCAAAGTCAAATCAGAATCAAAAGCACACCCAATGGACATTTAACAGGGGCTTATTAAAATACGGTATTAATCTTTTGGCAGAGCATCTCAAGACCTGCAGAAAAAGCAGACAGAGACCAATTAAAACAAGCACACCTTTTTGACTCAGTCATTCTGCTATTGAAAAAGAGTCATGTGAATTAAAGGAGGAGATGATCTGTGGGCAATGAATGTTCAATGCACTTCATACTTGAGGGCAGTTGACACATCACTTACAGTATCTTTGAACTTCTATTTTCAACATCAAGACTTTAGGTATATGGATGTGTATATATAGGAAGGTATGACGAAAAGTGTAAATAAAATACTGTTTAAAATAATTTTAGATATAACATGTCACATTACAAGACATGTACAATTTTAAAGTGATAGTTCCCCCAAAAAGGAAAAATCTGTCGTCATTTACTCACCCTCAAGTTGTTCCAAACCTGTATGAATTTCTTTCTACCACTGAACACAAAATAAGTTATTTGACTTCCAAAGTATGGAGAAAAAAAGGAGTCAAAGGAGTCCATCAACTGTTTGGTTATCTACATTCTTCAAAATAACTTATTTTGTGTTCAGTGGAAGACAGACATTCATACAGGTTTGGAACAACTTGAAGGTGAGTAAAGGATGAACTGTCCCTTTTTAAGTATTCAATATCAAATACTCACGAACATCTTCACAATGGCAAAAAAGAATGTATTGATAGATGCACCAGCATGATGGACAGTTTATTTGACTGTTTTATATAAAGCTATTTAATTATAAGAAAGCAGAAAAACAATTTTATACTTTTTTTATTAAGAGAGATGTCCCCAAACTTTATACAACTAAAAAAAAAATTAAAAAAAATCTGCATATAGTATAATATATAGTGTAATAATTCTGACTGTTATATATGCACAAAAACACAATTTAGGTCAAAACTTTGGGTTTGGAAAAAAATATATATCTACATTATTAATAGAAGTCTCTTATTTGTACCAAGGCTCCATTATTTGATCAAAAATACAGTGATATTGTGAAATATTACAATTTAAAATAACTGTTTTACATTTGAATGGTATTCTATTCCTGTGACGGCAAAGCTGAATTTTCAGCATCATTCCTCAAGTCTTCAGTGTCACACAATCCTTCAGAAATCATTCTAATAAGCTGATTAGCTGCTTATATGAATACGCTTGAATATGATGATTTGCTGCTGCACAAGAAACGTTTCTTATAATTTTCACATAAAAGAGATGTGCTGCTTTATATTTTTGTGGAAGCTGTCAAACATTTTTACAGGATTCTGTGATGAATAGAAAGTTTAAAAACAGCAGTATTTATTTGAAATAGATTTTTTAAACAAAATAAAAGTCTTTGCTGCCATTTGTGATCAACTTAATCGATCCTTGCTGAGTAAAAGTATACATTTCTTTAATTATACTGACCACAAAGCAGTAGTGTATAATTCATTTTTTTCATATAATTTATTATCACATATTACGTTACATATAGACTTTGCACTTCACAACAGGTTTGATCAATTTAATTAATGCATCCTTGGTGAATAAAAGTATAATTTTTTTTTTATTATTATTTTAATCTTACACGCCCCATACTTTTGAATAGTAGTGTATCATGCATGAGCCAACAATATTAGCCAGTAACTGGAAAAGTTGAGAAAATCTATTTTTGCTAATAGATATCCATGCAGGTGTTGACAGATGTTTTTGTATGTTTAGAGAACAGAGTTTGAACAGGGCCACCCAGTGGAGAATATTAAGCAGTACAACAATTCATCCATTGAAGCAAAATGCAAATTCCAGTCTAGGGCTCGGTGGATTAACTGACCCCTAGTGAAAGATGGCCTGAGGGCAAATGAATGCTGGGAGCAGACAGAACTAAGTGGCAGCAGACCACAAATAATGTGTGTGTCTGAATGGCCCAATCAAACACTCACACGCACATATACAGACACGTTCATACAGCACAAATGGGTATGTAAATGATAAATTCGGGAGTAGCATAAACTGTTAATGACAGGAAAAAGAGGTGATGTATAGAGAGGTATGTTGTGTTTTCATGTTTTATGGGGACATTCCATAGACATAATGATTTTTATACTGTACAAACTGTACATTTTATCCCCTAACCCTAGCCCTATACTCATCACAGAAAACTTTATGCATTTTTACATTTTAAACATTACTTAAGTATATAAGCTGTTTTCCATGGGGACCAAAATATGTCCCCACATGGACAGTGATTTTGGATATTGCCATCTTTGTGGTGATACCACCCATAATGTAGGGTTTACCACACGCACACACACACACACACACACACACACACACACACACACACACACACACACACACACACACACACACACGTTCTCTTACACTAGTTTTTAAACATAAACATTCTAAGTTGAAACTAAATAGGTAAAGTTTGCATTTTAGGTGCTTTGACATTTTGAATCACCTTTTAACGTTCAATTCATTGAAATGGTCCTCAGTTCTCACACTTTTTGACATAAACACACTGAAACACTATTTTTCCCCCTCCAGGCACCATTCAGCCACACTGTAAAAAGGTTTTCAAGCAGTACTTCATCCAATTAATAATTTGTCTTTCAATTCAGTTTACCATTATTTGTTTTATTTTTCAAATAATATTTTTTTCGTTCAAAACATAGTTAAATATAAATATTTTTCATTAAGAGCTCAAATAAGAAATATTTGTTTCGACGAATGTACAATTTCAAGGTTACACACAGGATTGCGCATGGGCATTAAAGGTGAACTAAGTAACTTGTTTTACCTTAACTGAACAGCTTCGGAGTCATTGGAATGGTTATATTACTTGTTTCGGGTTGAATGGTGGTCGTTTCGCACCCCCCTGGTGCCCGTGAGCAGAAAATACGCACTTGCAACTTTGAGCCGGCGGGCCGCCGGCCGCTGCATCAGTTAGTCTCGCGTGATATCAGGTCTCGCGATGTAAACAATTGCTTTACGGCCAAAAGAAATCTGCTAAAATGCTGTCATTATTGCGCTCCCTCACGCTGTCCGAACCCGAATGAAGAAGACGTTTTAAAGAACGTCCCATCTACTTTGATGTCGTTGATCTATAGCCTCTGGTGTCTGAGAATCACCAACGAGTTTTTACGACAGTGTTGTCAAATATCTATTCCGAAGCTGTGGGGGGAGCTCTAGAGAGAAACCTGCGAGCAAAAAGCGAGAATACAGCGAAGAAGTCCCGAAGCTACTGAGTGCTGCTTTAAACACAAATCTTCTCGACGACAACGTCAGCTGACCGCTGTAACCGCTCTTCTTCGTTCCGTGGATCACTTTGCTGCTCCAGAGAGAATCAGATTTCATCGCGGATAAACTGAAGTAAGTGAAACAAACAACCATTTAAATGTGCTGCTGTATATTTAGAAGCCTGTACAAGACATGTTGCTCTGCCGAATTTATCTGTTAGATATCGTTATGTAACTTACGTTAGTTTAAAAATGTGTTAGCTAGCTTAGTTTACACTTGGCAAGTTAACGTTAATGTGTCGACGTTAATCAATTCCTGACCGATTACAAAAGGGAACATATACGTTTACCCCTGGCTTATTTTGATTTTACAATGGTAATTAACGTGAACGTTTAATCATTGAACATAACGTTATCTCGATGCAGCGTCATAAGAACGACGTTCTCTGGTTAAAACCATAGAAACCTGATCAACAATTAAGGAGCTGAAGTTAACTTACATGTAAAAGGACTGACGTTCACTTGTGATTAATGGTAACGTTATCTAACACGTATGACTGTCGACACTCACAATGGTCATTTAATTATGGATTGTATGCATAGAAGTATTGCTGCATTGGCGCCAATCGGTTGATGTCGGTTGGTTTTCAAAAAAGTGTAGTAGCAGCTAGAGGACACTGGGGGGGGCAGACATTTTTTCGTGGCGTTAGTAATAGGATTGACACACTATTGAATCATATATTATAATAATTATTATATCAACTGATAACGTATATTGTGCTAAAGTTTGTTGACCATAATGTACCCTCATGCCAAATTTGTACTATCTTGATGCAGGATACTGACACCGATACAAAGAGCACTGAAATATCTCATCCATATGGGAGAAACAGTGGAGGACCTCATCAAAGATTTCCTGGTAAGGAAAGATTACTTTAGAGATGTGAAAATGCTAGATATGGCTGTCCACTTCAAAATTAGCCATAAGACTATGTTCAGATATATGTCTGATAACAGTCTGAAGGCTAATTTCAAATATAGAAACAATTACTTTCAGCTAAAATCAGAGTCCCATGTGCTGGAAAGTTTGTGCAACTTATATTTATATGTCAACAACAAATTGGAGTAAATTTTATAATTAGTTAGAAGTATTAGTATTATGTAAACTAATTTGGGGGGAAACCCAAGCTGTATCGATTCCTTATTCTTTTTTTCTTTTTCTTTTCTCCTTCCTAAATTCTTTTCCAGGTGTTGGAGAAGGAAGAGGCTGAAAACACTCTTCAGAAGAAACCATGGAAATCTTTGTCATCAGAGATGCACAAGCTGTATACCCACAAACATTGGAATCATACTTGAGGGTCAAGAGGTTCTGAGGGACTTGCTGTCTGTCGCAAATGTTGAAAAAGTTGAAAATCTGACACGAAATTGTGGATGTGTGGAAGTAATGTATATAATAATTTAATAAATATCGATTTAATGAAAATTATGTGTCTTTTTTATTTGATTTTGGACAAGATTAATTAATGTTCCTTAATGGGAAATATGTTTTATTGAATCCATATCTTTTTGTTTGTTTAAAATAAATAATTTCTATTAACTTGTATTTTTAAAAATTAGAAATAATTGTATTATTAAATCAATATCTATTTAATTGGAGAAAACAAATAATTTCTAATACATATTTATTAAATGAGAATTTTTGTTTTGATTAAATCTATATATTTTTGTTTAGATCAAAAATAGAATTTAAATTAATTGATTTTTTTCAACAAGAAAAATATGCTTTGTGCCAAGTTTTATAAAATAGTTTACATTTACATTTACATTTATTCATTTAGCTGACGCTTTTATACAAAGCGACTTACAATTGCTATATATATGTCAGAGGTCGCACGCCTCTGGAGCAACTAGGGGTTAAGTGTCTTGCTCAGGGACACATTGGTGTCTCACAGTGGATTCGAACCCGGGTCTCTCACACCAAAGGCATGTGTCTTATCCATTGCGCCACACCACCCCTTAGTTTTCATAGACATAGAAAATATTGGTAAGGGCAAGTTATTTATTTTTCATTGGCTCAAGTTATAAAATATAGATGTGAACCATTACCCTAAACTTTTTTAATTGGATGAATGAAAATATTTTTTCAGTGCATAAACAGTAAGAATAACACATTTCACTGCATTCCTTTTCCACACTCACTGCTGGATTTTCATGATTTCAAGGCCCATAAGAATCTCTTCTAAAACATGTTTTACAACTCTTTCAAATCTAATGGAGCAGAAACCACCTCTCTCTGATGTCTTGCATCGGTTCATCCCTGGATTTTTTTTTATTCCTATTCCTGTGGAGTTAAGAAAAGAATGACCTTCAACCTCTACCAATTAACCAGTTGAGGCAGAGTGAATTGTGTAGTGAGTTTTTACACCTTGCGGGTGAAGAAAAAAAACGTACAGGGCTGTTTATCAAAGTATAATCTCAGAAGATATCTTATTGCCAAAAAATGACAACAAACTCAACAAGTCTCCTACTCAATGAGGAGCTTGACTTTTACCTGAACAATAAAATGAAGCTTGTTCCCAGGACTGCAAGGAAAACCCAGAAGTTACCAATACCAATCAGTTTGACCAGTATATTTTTACAGATAGTCAAACTTTCATGCTTAGTAAGTGTAATAATAATAATAATAATAATAATATTCATTGCTGTATTTTTGTTGTTTAATTATTTAATTATTAGTAAAAATAATTAAGAATATGTTCTGGAAATCAGACACTTGGTATTAGTATCTGCCATAAAAATCCACTACTGGTGGGTCAGTCTAGTTATCTCATCAAGTAAGTTATCTTATCATGGAACAACACCATATCTTAACAGTTCCTGAATGGTGAAATCAGGGAGTGATGTTGTTGCATTGTGCATCTCTTGTCTGGTGGGCTAGAATCAAAACAGTATGCATAAGTGCTCCTGATAAGGAGGGAAAATACATCTCTCACAGAGTGACACAGAAAGACCGCGGGACTGGGACTGTAAGTATGGGTTTGGAAGGTTCTCAGACAGCAGGGGAGGCTCTTGAGTCATGGTAATTACTTCAACACCTAATCTGGAATGCATCAACCAAAACAAGTCTGGTTACTGAATTCAAAATGAGGATGCTTGTCATCTAGTCACAGTTACAAGTATCAATACTGTTCACATCTAAAACACACATTCATGAAATCAGACATTAAAGTGATAGTTCACCCAAAAATGAAAAATCAGTCATCATTTACTCCCCCTCAAGTTGTTCCAAACCTGTATGAGTTTCTTTCTTCTGCTGAACACAAACGAAGATATTTTGAAGAATACGGTAACCAAACAGTCCCCAATGACTTCCATAGTATTTGCTCCCCATACTATGGAAGTCAATGGGGACCAACAACTGTAATATGTTACCAATGTTCTTCAAAATAACTTATTTTGTGTTCAGCAGAAGAAAGAAACTCATAAAGGTTTGGAACAACTTGAGGTAAATGTACATTTTTCATTTTGGGGTGAACTATCCTTTCACAATTTCTGACTTTCTATGAATTGCTGGACATCTGTGTCCAATTCACTAACCCAACTGATAAAACTCTTATCAAATTCTCAAAACACACACATTTCCCAAGAGAAAGTGAAATCGACATATTTCTCCTATCAAGCAAGCAGTAAAAATGTCTGAGAAGGCACAATATTTGCAGAAACTATCCACCTAATCTGCACTTGTTTAAAACGAAACAAATGTCAACATGTCCAGGTGCTCCGAATGTGATTTTGGTACAAACAGCATTCTCTCTAAATATTTGCAGATCAGTATAAAGCAGTTTATGCAACAGCAGCTGGGCTCATAAAGCATGGAGTCCCTCCCTTCACCACTAGAGGAAGCTAGAAAGAGGGCTGATGTATATACTAACAGTAAGGGTCAACAGTTCTAGACTGCAATATAAACAGCTCCTCTGGAATCAGCTTTCATTTGTAATATCAGAGCAACTATAAAAAGAAAAACAAAAATTACAATGACGTTCGCAGAGTGGGGATCACAGCAGAGAAGTACTGGACGTGGACTGGCACTCCAATAAATGTGAGACAAGTTCTCACCTGAACTATAATCTGGAGATCTAATTCTATCCCCCACAGAGCGTGTTCAAACCTGCATGCCATACCCAGCCTGCATATGAATCTAAAACTGCAGGGTTCAAATGAATTAAGCACTCTTGAAGTTTTTGTCATAAAGCAGTTTGAGGCAATAGCTTAGATCTAGATGCTTTCGGGAATTTTTGGGGGCATTTTGGGATGCACTATACATTTCAAAAGTTTGAGGTTGGTACGTTTTTATTACTGTTTTTGAAAGAAGTCCCTTATGCTCACCAAGGCTAAGAGGATATTTTGACTTTGACTGTTTTGAAGATGATTTTTTCTCTTCCATAGTCAAAGCCTTCTAAAAAAATCCTGTGTTGTCACAAGGATAGAGGAGGATAGATGATGAAATGCCACGGATGCCAGAGCATGGGCCAGGGAAAACACAATTAAATATTGCAGTAAATTTGTATACTTACTCTGCAATTACTAACTTGCAAATATCCACATTCACAAAATAAAAACAAAACAATGCATGATCAGAAATCCCATGAACTATAAATCTAGAGGACGACAAAGGTAATAACTGAATTTCCTTTCCCCCCCTCTAATCTAAACAGATATGTTTTTGAGATCTAAAGCCTCATCTGATTTACTGTTTACTGGAAACAGGGCAAACATTAGCTGCTCTTTACATGAACATGCACACAGCGAAACACAGGGGAGCCACTACTGCCTCCATTCACCACTAATAGCAGAAGCAGATGGGAGAGAACAAGAGGCAAAGAAAATGGGGAGCTGAGGAAGACCCAAGTGTTGAAAAGCAAGGGTGTGTATGACATGGAAAGTAAATAGGTTTGCTGTTTAGGGAAGGAGCACATGACTCTGGTTCTCTAAAGATGTGAGACTAATTCGTGTTGAAACAAGATCTATTCCTGCTCAATTGTTCAAAAAGACATTGAAGAAGCATGCACACACATCCCTATCTGACAAAAGCTATATAATTACAACCTTGTTTTAAAGCAGGCTAGACACTTGGATATTACAATGTCTGTCTCGCACAGATTGTCTCACTCCCATCTTAATGGCCTGGATGAAATGCTTCTTCACTCGTACAATAACACTGCGGCTCATTCAGACAGATTTCAATAGTGTGTCAACTTCGGAACAAGAACAGATACCTTAGGTTATATTAGAGGTCAATGTTAGTGTGGTGTAATTGCAAGTTTAAACTTGATACTTTAATTCTAAAGCAATGTGTAAAATATGAATCAAAGGCCATGACACCACACTAGAGTGACTAATTCGACACAAAAAATAATGTTTATAGAGAGTTTGTTTCAAACACAGACTATATGCAAAATTATAACATAATATGGCTCAAACATTTTTTTTATTAAACAAATGTATACTTTAATTCAGAAAGGATATATTAAGTTGATCACAAACTGTGTTGGGTGTAATGGATTACTAAGTAGGCCTAATTCATTACTGTTATTTATTTACTTTTCCCTTGAAAAAGCAAAGTAAAGGATTACTCTTCATTTTTCTGTAATTTAACTACTTCTGCCTTCTGTTTCACAGACAAGGCTTAAACTAGTCCCAGACTAAAATGCATGTTTGAGTTGTTTTAAAGTAACTTGCACTGACATATCTTAAATTATGTCAATGCCATTGTTCCCTTTCAAGGGAACTCGCGTTGCGTCGAAATTGACGCTATGGGAACGCTTTGCGTGATGATGTCTTGAAGCACATGTAAAATCAGTCCAATGGCGTGGCGGAACGTCAGATGCGGGTGACGTCACGTACCAGGAAACTATAAAGCCTGAATGAAAACAGAGAGCGGCAGCTTCTGTGTCTTCAGTAGCGCTTGATGTGAAATCTGTCTCTGTCTATTTACTGTTGTTTGTCACCCATTATGTCCAGCGATCAGTTCAGAATGTGTGTGCATCCCTGCCCCGTGTTTTATTACGGGTAGGGACACTCACGTTCTGTGTATTGTTTGTTTGGGAGAGGAGCATGCCCAGTCAGCACTCGAGGGTGCTGGCTGTGTGCATTGCGAGGCGCTGTCCATGCGCTCACTCCGATCCCGGCTGAGTTTCTTCCGGGAAGCTCGTGTTCCCCAGGGCTTGGGTCCCGCTCCTGCCGAGGCACAGCGACGATCTCAGTCCTGGGGTTCGCAAATGGATCTATCAGCGGGGTCTGAGACGGGCTCTGCCCTATCTCAGCCCTTACCTGATAGACCCGATGTCTGTCATCAGGGTTCGGAAACACGCGCGGCGGTTTCTTCCGCCCCGATGATAGAACAAACACTGCAATTGTCCAGTTCTGAGGAACTGGATGTTGTTAGTGTTGATGCCGAGTCTGAGGAAGCCCCACCTCAGTCTCATGCATTTGAAGAATTGCTGGATGTAGTGACAAGAGCAGTTGATAGGTTATGTATTGAGTGGCCATCTGATAAACAGGACGTTCGTTCAAAAAGTAAACTTGACGAACGCTTCCTGCCCTCACGTGCACAACCACAACGCCGAAATCTGCCGTTTTTTCCCCGATCTCCACACTGAGGTGTCGAGATCGTGGGAGAGACCAGTTTCTTATAGAGTTTTTAATTCACAAACCATGAATTATTCCACTATATCTGGGTATAAAGAGCATGGTTATGGGGAGATGCCGAAGGTGGAAGAGACGCTTGCGAGCTATCTCTCTCCAGCGACGGCATCTTCCCTGAAAGCTCCGCAGTTGCCTAATAAGCCCCTCAGAGTGATTTCTTCTCTGGTGGGCAAGGCTTATTCAGCTTCTGGTCAGGCTGCAGCGTGTCTTCATACTATGTCACTGCTGCAGGCTTATCAGGCTGAATTATTGAGTGATTTGGATGAGGGGGGGGGGGGGGGAATTGGTCCTGAGGTTGTTGCTGAACTACGCAGAGCCACAGATTTGTCTCTCAGGGCCACCAAGGAGACCGCTAAATCAATTGGGCGGTCTATGGCAGCCCTGGTGGCCACTGAGAGGCACCTGTGGCTCAACCTCAGTGATAAAGACAAAGAGAAGAATGTTCTTCTAGATTCTCCAGTTTCCACGCTTGGTCTCTTTGGCAACGCTGTTACTGTTGCTGTTGATAAGCTTCAGGAGGCATCTAAGCAGGCAGCTGCTTTGCAAAAACTTCTCCCCCGCCGATCTTTTCACGAGGCTGCTGAGCGGGAGCAGCCTCACTCATCTAAAAAGAGCACTGAACATCGTGCAACTCAAAAACAGAGCGTGTCCTCCCGTGCTCCCCCACATAAATCACGGGGACACGGAGGACGCTCTCAAACCCAGCAGCCTTCGAGGGGTAGAACGGATCTGCGGACCGTTATTACCGCCAAGAAGGCTGCTGGGAAAAAGTCCTGACGTCCGAGGGCTCAGGACAGATGAGGGTAGTCCCCCCCGAAGTGCAGCGGTCAACACCTCTTTTTACGGTGCCCATCTCCCTTCGGTACCCTCAGGGGACTGTTCTGCCAACCCTGCCACCTCCGGTGTTTCAGGGCGCAGCGGTCTCCGGCGAGCACATATCTCAAGGACCACCCGGAAACGTAGTGGCTCTGAGGAGGGTGTTAGAGCAGTCCGTTCAGTCGTTCCCTGCCGGTGCGCCGTTACAGGGCGACGAACCGACTACTCAACAACAACAGAACCCAGGAGTCAGTCTCGAGAGACTGGTACCTCTAGTAGAATCTTTGACAGCGTGGAAGCTACTGTCAAATGTTTCTCATTGGGTCCTGCAGACCGTGGAAAAAGGGTATCAGATACAATTCAAGAAACGCCCTCCTCGGTTTATGGGGGTCCTGCCCACAGTGGTGGGCCCCGAGCAGGTTCTGGTTATGGAACAGGAAGTAAACACTCTGTTAGAGAAAGGGGCCATAGAATATGTACTTCCCTCCAACAGGGAAACCGGGTTTTACAGCCGGTACTTCATAGTTCCAAAAAAGGACGGGGGATTGCGTCCCATTTTAGATCTTCGAGTTCTGAACGAGTCAGTCATGCAGCTCAAGTTCAAAATGTTAACATTGAGACAAATCGTGCCACAGATCAGGTCCGAGGACTGGTTTGTCACGATAGACCTCAAAGACGCATATTTCCATATTTCCATCCGTCCGTGTCATTGGAAGTTCCTGAGGTTTGCTTTCGGGGGCAAAGCATACCAATATTGAGTTCTTCCATTCGGCCTGGCTTTATCACCCCGCACTTTCACCAAATGCGTGGATGCAGCTCTGGCGCCACTGCGCCTCCAGGGTATTCGCATCATGAACTACATCGACGATTGGTTGATTTTAGCTCATTCGCATCAGATAGCGGTTCAACATCGAGATGTTGTTCTCGCCCATATGAAAGAGCTGGGGTTACGGCTGAATGCCAAGAAGAGTGTGCTTTCTCCACTTCAGAGGACCACTTTCTTAGGCGTGGTTTGGGATTCAGTGTCGATGCAGGCGCGCCTGTCACCGCCATGGATAGATTCCATCCTTGCAGCTGTGAAAAGTGTAAAGCTAGGCCAGCTACTCACTGTCAAACAGTTCCAGAGACTGTTGGGTCTCATGGCAGCAGCTTCCAACGTGATACCTTTTGGACTACTGCACATGAGGCCCCTGCAGTGGTGGCTCAGGACCAGGGGGTTTTCCCCGAGGGGCAACCCATTTCGCACAATCAAGGTCACGCGGCGATGCCTACGTGCCTTGGTTATGTGGAAGAAACCTTGGTTCCTGTCCCAGGGCCCAGTGTTGGGAGCTCCTTGTCGTCGCAAACTGCTAACGACGGATGCTTCCCTCACGGGTTGGGGAGCGATCCTGGAGGGTCGCTCATCTCAAGGTCTGTGGGAAGACCATCATCGTTCCTGGCATATCAATCGCCTAGAAATGTTAGCTGTCTTCCGGGCTCTGAGGAGCTTTATCACAGATCTCAGGGGACACCATGTGCTAGTACATACGGACAACACTTCGGTAGTCGCCTATATAAATCACCAAGGGGGTTTGCGCTCGCGCCCATTATGCTATCTGGCACGCCATATCCTCTTGTGGTCCCAGGGGAAGTTGCTGTCTCTCAGGGCAGCTTACATCCCCGGGGTCCAGAATATAGGAGCAGACACTCTGCCGAGACAGGGGCTGAGGCCCGGGGAATGGAGGCTCCACCCCGAGGTGGTGGAGCTGATATGGAGGGAGTTTGGCCAAGCGCAAGTGGATCTGTTTGCGTCTCGAGAGACGTCTCACTGTCCACTTTGGTTCTCCCTCACGCATCCAGCTCCTCTGGGACTGGATGCTATGGTGCAGACGTGGCCGAGGCTACGTCTGTACGCTTTTCCCCCAGTTGCTCTGCTCCCGGGAGTTCTGGAGAGAGTTCGCAGGGACCGGGTTTGCCTGCTTCTTATAGCCCCGCGCTGGCCGGGCAGAGTATGGTTTCCCGATCTTGTGTCGCTCCTCGACGGGCCTCCTCTGGAGCTACCCGTCAGGAGGGACATTCTGTCCCAGGCAGAGGGCTCGATATTTCACCCTCGGCCAGAACTGTGGAACCTGTGAGCTTGGCCTCTGAGGGGGCCCAGCTCATAGAGTCAGGTCTCTCAACTGAGGTTGTTGAGACCATTCTACAGTCCAGAGCTCCCTCCACGAGGAAACTTTATGCCCTGAAGTGGAGAGTATTCACTTCTTGGTGTAGTGACCGTCGGTTGGACCCAGTTAACTGCCCAGTTGGTACAGTGCTGGAGTTCCTGCAGGACCGGTTCACTGCAGGTCTGACCCCGTCCACTTTAAAGGTTTATGTGGCGGCCATAGGTGCTTACCACATTCCTTTGGGTGGAATGTCTGTGGGGAAGGACACTCTGGTATCTCGTTTCCTTCGTGGCACCTGGAGGCTGAGGCCTGCAGTTCGCTCTAGGGTGCCACCATGGGATTTGTCCATTGCGCTGCAAGGCCTTTCCCTGGCCCCCTTTGAGCCTATTGAGGAGGTTCCCGAGAAGTTCTTAACTTTGAAAGCTCTGTTCCTCCTAGCCATTTCCTCTCTTAAGAGGATAGGGGATCTCCAAGCACTGTCGGTTGCCCCGTCATGCTTGGAGTTTGCTCCGGGCATGGTGAAAGCTTTTCTGCATCCAAGACCGGGCTATATCCCCAAGGTCCCCACTAATGTGGCCAGACCTATTATACTGCAGGCCTTCTGTCCTCCTCCCTTTCAGAATGCGGACCAGGAGACTAATAATTTGCTTTGCCCAGTCCGGGCATTAGATGCTTATGTCCACAGAGCTGCCCTGTGGCGTAAAAGTGATCAATTATTTGTGTGCTTTGGGTCCCCTAACAAGGGATCTCCAGTGTCTAAGCAAAGGATGAGCAAGTGGGTGGTTGAGGCTATTTCGCTTGCTTATGAAGCGGCCGGGCAGCCTTCTCCTATGGCTGTCCGGTCACACTCTACAAGGAGTATGGCGGCCTCCAAGGCCCTTATTTCAGGAGTTTCTCTCCAGGACGTGTGTGATGCGGCAGGCTGGTCCTCACCGCACACCTTTGTCAGGTTTTACTCCTTGGACCTGGACTCTACACCAGGGTCTCAGGTCCTGTCATCCTAGTGCTGCTCTTATGATTTCACACAGGACAGACACTTGTAGCTATGGTGGCGTTGGTATGGACGTTCCCATAGCGTCAATTTCGACACAACGCGAGTTCCCTTGAAAGGGAACGCCTCGGTTACGACTGTAACCTCGGTTCCCTGAAGAGGGAACGAGCGTTGCGTCACCTTGCCATATCTCCTTCATGCCTGTCAGCTGCTACTTCAGACTTTACGAAGCTGCCGCTCTCTGTTTTCATTCAGGCTTTATAGTTTCCTGGTACGTGACGTCACCCGCATCTGACGTTCCGCCATGCCATTGGACTGATTTTACATGTGCTTCAAGACATCATCACGCAAAGCGTTCCCATAGCGTCAATTTCGACGCAACACTCGTTCCCTCTTCAGGGAACCGAGGTTACAGTCGTAACCTAGGCGTTTTGTCTCCAGATATCCACCCACCAGTAATGTTTTTCCAAGGCACGTTTATAAAAGCTACTCAAAAGTCAGAATTAAACACTTGACGCACATTATAATGACACGATTGCCCAGCCCTGTTTGTTTGAACCGCGAGAGGCGCCAGCTTACGCTACTCCTACATCCTACGTCATACATCATCAAGTGTTACTCTTTTGGCGCAAGTCGACTTAAACTTAGATATTACACTTTAAAATATATTAAAATAGGAAGCATTTATTATAAATTGTAATAATATTTCCCAATATTACTGTTTTTAACTGTACATTTGATAAAGCCTTGGTGACCACTAGACATTATATACAAAAACATTATATACACATCTGTGTATGAAGACAACATATTTCCTGTCTTTAGCATATTGGAAGAAGTATTCAGACATAGCACTGAAGAATGAGAGATCACTTCATCAACTGCAGTTCAGACTAAGTTTTACAGTATAAAATGACAGATATAAGAGGGAGAAGACATCTAGATCAGGGCCAATCCTCGACCCAACACTCCATCCAAACACACACCCATCATTTATTTGTTCCTGAGGTACCTCTCCTTTCCTCCCTTAAGGAAAAATATTAATAAATGGATGAATGGACATCTATACAGTGGTCAGTCTAATGTTGACAAGTTGGCTTATAAAAGGACACATACACACATAGACACTGAGTGGCCTATTTTCTAGGTCTTAAGCTGAGGCTAACGCATTTCTGTTAAGATATTTAGCTACATATTCAGGATAGAATTAAGTCTCAAATTAAGTCAGGATTTAGAATTAAATTAACATTAATATCTCACTTCAACAGATTTGCTAGTATAAACTTGGTTAAGATTAACATGCCCATTAATGCAATCACCTCATTCAGCGCCATTCTACCAACAGGTAGAGCTGCACGATTAATCGTTAAAAGATCACAATCTCGATCAAGAAAAAAAAAAAAAAAAAAAAAAAAAAACACCAATGCAATCTCATTCCTAAATGACAATGATTCGCCTGTCTATTAAACCTTTGACAAAATCATACCGGAACATTTAAATCTGCCGTTGTCATGTTTAGGTATGAAACAGCTTCACAACACACTTGTCTGTCAGCTTCACAACACACAACAGTCTTTTCAACACACAGTATCATTATTTCTGTGTTACAAATATTCAAATTATTACAGAAGAACTGGTATAAAAGCTTATAGTTCAGATATAAAAACTAATGTCTATAGTAGCAATCAAAATAGAGTAAATCACCTTTTGAAAGTAACTTGACTCTTCAAATAACGATTGTATCGATTACATCATTACGCCACTAGGTTGCGATGTGTTAAAAATATGTATTTGTCACTGAATCATTCATTCAATAGATTCATTGAAGTGAAGTATTTATGAGCTAGTCTTTGAATCATTTATTCAAACCAATTTTTTAAAAATAATTCTTTCAAATGAATTAAACATTTTTAAAAAGGAGGCAAGTTTTGTCAGAACCTCTAGTAAACTGCATGTTATTTTGTTTGTTTGTTCAGAATTGTGGGAGAATCGTGATCTCTACTTAACAAAAAAATGTGTGATTCTCAATTTATCCAGAATCATGTAGCTCTACCAACAGGTATTTGTACTTTACACAAGTAGGCGGCAACACTGCTATCAAATCCATCAGGAATGCAGACGTCCCTTAAGTTTTTTTTTAAGTTTCTGATTTTAGATCACTTTTATTCCCACTTCACATGTACCAGAGCAGACATGCCTCAAATACTTACAAAGAATAAACAATTGCTAACATCTCCATGGCACTTTTGCAAAGCAAGGTAAAAATTGCTGTAAAACAAATTCACCACAAAACTACAAGCACATAAAACACCAGGTCACATGTATTCCTTCACATTTTTCTAAAAGAATGATAAATGTGGAGTCTGTGGACTTTATCCTGCTAAAGGAGGAATGCAGGTTAGCGGCCTGAATGTTGGGCACTGGGAGTTGGCAAATGTTCAAAAGGATCAAAACACAGGTATGGGCTTGAGCAGGTTTTCTACCTCAGACATAGCTGATGTCACTCTGATGGGGCAAGTTTACATCTGGCATATAACATCAGTAAATAAAACACTTACGTACTATAAACTGTCCAAATATTCCTCTGAAGGTTTCCTTCCTATTTTACATTAGCTTTTACAATAAAGGGATAGTTCACCCAAAAATTTAAATTCTGTCATCAATTTCTCACACACATGTTTTTACAAACCTGTATGACTTTCTTTCTTCTGCAGAACACAAAAAAATATTTTGACGTAGCACCAAACCGTTTTGGTGACCACTGAATAAACTGCAAATATCTTAAAAGTAATATTATGCTGTTGGAGAGTGTTGTCAGTGATAGTGCTCAGTGCATTAAATATTTAACTAGATTAACGATCGATCAATTAACAAATTAAACTCACTCATACTGTCAACAGTTACTAAAACGTCATTCAAATTTGACAAATAATCCATTTTCTTGTCCCTAATAATCAACATAATGCAGGGGAAGCTGTAAAATGAACTGCAGCAGTGCTAAACTTGCATCATACAATTACAACACACAAACTATCAATGCATGAATCAAACTCACTAAGACTGTCGACAGTTTGTTTTCCATGCATCATTTTATTACGGTATATCCATGTACAGTATCTCACAAAAGTGAGTACACCCCTCACATTTTAGCAAACATTTGAGTATATCTACTCAAGGGACAATGCTATAGAAATGAAACTTGGATGTATTTTAGTGTAGTCAATGTGCTGCTTGTATAGAAGTATATAATTACTGTCCTCTGAAAATAACTCAACATACGGCCATTATTGTCAAAATAGCTGGCAACAAAAGTGAGTACACCCGAAGTGATAATAGCTGTACATGGAAAGCCACATGTCTTATTCATCATGTTCATGTTACTGTGATACATGATACTGTATGTGGTTACAGTCAAATCATATAAAACAGTGAATCAAATCACTCCGGAACTCTGTTCTGTCTTGCCTGCAGTCGAGACTCGAGACGGTGGGTGACGTGAGCTCCACTGACAGTCCCTACTATTGGTTGTCGCTCGCGAAATTCGCTTCTCATTTGCATAAAGTTGAAATTTCGGAACTTTTGTTGCGTGTCTCACGTTGCTTGACACGCCCACATTCTGTCGCCCAACGGTCACTGTCACACGTCAGCAACGTCACATGAGCGTAACCGAGATAGAGACGATTGTCCAAAATCTCTACCGCGTCTAATAATATATTAATCGCGTCTACCGGTATATTGTCGCTATATTACACTGTAAAGCTAGCAAAATGATGTGGGGAGACATTAGCATAGCTACTTCAGGAAGGGAAAAAAATTATGTAGCATTAACTGCATTAAATACTTCAACAGAAAATATTAAAGGAACCGTATGTAAGATTGTGGCCAAAACTGGTACTGCAATCACTTTCAAATGACTGTAGAGCGGTGTATCCCCTCCCCCTCCCCCCTGACTCGAGGTTGCCAGTTAGGCTGCAGGATCCAGCAGGAACGTAGGCTGCTACAAGGAGCTTCCAATGGCAAGTGACGAGTCCTACACAGTACGTTTATTTCGGACTTTGTCACGACGTATTTTGGATTCATAACGGGGTCTTTTAGGTTTCATAACTTTAGACATTTTTTATCCGACACGTTTGTAGCTGCAGCTGTGGTAACTAGAGCAGAGCTGGCAACCCGGATGCCGAAACACTACTGACTTTGTGATTGGTAGATAGGTGGAGGGTGGAGCATCAGGCCAAAACACAACATGACAACATCAACATCAGTTGAGGGCTGCAACTTCACTTTTAAATGACAATATCCTGGCCAGACTACTGTTTATTTATTTTATTTATTTATTTATTTATTTATTTATTTATTTTAATTTTAATTTTTAAACAGGAAAAGATTAAAGACAATCGGGCCTGACTCAGTATAAAACTGATTTGCAGCAGGTTCCTGCTCTGCAGAACATAAATACCACATACCGTATTTTCCGGACTATAAGTCGCTTCGGAGTATAAGTCGCATCAGTCAAAAAATGCGTCATGAAGAGGAAAAAAACATATATAAGTCGCACTGGACTATAAGTCGCATTTATTTAGAAATTTATTTCACAAAATCCAAGACCAAGAACAGACATTTAATCTGGAAAGGCAAGTTATTCAACTACACAGAACAACAGGCTGAATAGGTGTCCGGTATGTTAACGCAACACATTAACAGTTATTCAGCTACACAATAGCATAAAGAACATATGCCTGGGAGGCTGAATAGGCTAAATTAACATAAGCCAGCGAGTCCAACAAGCAAGTTACCAGTAAACAAGTTCACCAAGCTCCCGCAATCTCATTCCACATCATTTTCTTCAGCCTTGGTGTCGCTTTTGAACAACTCCGCCAACTAGAGCGCCCTCTCGCGGCTGTAGACGGTAATGTTTTCTCTTGGTTCATCTCAGTCTGAATTAATTTTGATATATAAGTCGCACCTGAATATAAGTCGCAGGACCAGCCAAAATATGAAAAAAAGTGCGACTTATAGTCCGGAAAATACGGTACACAACAAAAACTCCTAGACAAGACAGCAACAAACACACAAACCAAGAGAATGAGCATCAGGAGGAGGCCATGAAGCCATCTCAGTGGTCACAGATATACCTGTCCATTAGATGGCGAGCAAATGTTATTTTAAATAGTCTTATTGATGTTATAGTTAAATAGTTAAATAGTCTTATTGATGTTATATCACTGTTGTCAGTGATATACTGTAAGTATTTGAAATGAACATGATTTCTTAAAGGGGTCATATAATGCCATTTTTGTACAAGCTAATATGATTCTTTAGGGTCTAAATTAAAAGTTTGTAATATACTTTAATTAAAAATTCTCATTAGTATTGTAAGAAAACACTCATTTTACCTGGTCAAAAACAGCTCTGTTTTCAGCACGCTGTTTAAGTGCATGTGTCTTTAAATGATAATGAGCTTTGCTCACCCCGCCCCTCTGTTCTGTGCTTACACCGTTTCTAACACAATAACCATAACGCGTTGTTCATTATAAACGTGGGATTATGAATTATATCGAGAACGTCGTACATAGAAAACATGCCGTAATGTACCCTGAGTGTAAACAGCCACATTCATTGTGAAGCGTGCAAGCGATTTGCAAAGATTAATATAAATATTAATATAAAGGTTAATAAAATGTTACACTCACTTCTTTTTCTGGAGGTGCAGCAGGAACACGAATAGTTGGTACCGATCCTTTTTTCAGGAGCAGCTTCTTAGCAAATCCAGCTTTATACTGACCTAGTTTATAAATCAGTCTGGTGTGTGAAATGATTCACGCTCACAAACATGAAAGCATTGACGTTGATCGTGAGTAATATTCCCTTCGAAAAAAAACTCAGCCACTGCGTCTTCAGCGGTTCGGATTTAGGAACATCAATATGACTGCTGTGTTCGTTATTGCACCGAAGAACAGAACACCACCATTCTGCTCATAGACAGACAGTGCTCCAGCTATCAACAATGACCGCGGTGCGCCGGTCTGCGCGGGCTATGATTGACAGCTCGCTCACGAGCAAGGGCGGGTCTGTGTTGAAACGCTCCTGTCAATCAGCAATTGTGGGAGGGGCGTCGATTTTGTGACATCACAATATCGAACAGCTTGATTTGAGATGGGGGGAAACGTATAAGAAGATTTAAAAAAAACCACTGGATGGATTTCTATCATTTTATGATGGTTGTGTACAGGCACTGCCAACACACATTTCAGTACAATCAACTTGTAAAAGTGCATGTACCATTATATGACCCCTTAAATGTCTAGTGACATATCAGGGCCATTTTATGATTCATTGAAATACATTTCTTACATACGGTTCCTTTAATCAAAGAATATAATAGGGCAGCACGATATTGGAAAAAACTGACATTGCGATATTTTGTTTTTCTGCGATATACATTGCGATATGAAAACAATTTCACCAGATGATTTGAATAGCTCTATTTGTAAAGAATTAATCATAAATGATTGGGGTTATTTTGTAGGAGCTAGTATATTACTAGTACTGTGTGAAATATTCCTATTAAATGATGAAAAACCTCAAAACTATGAAACCTATATCCTCAGCTCTTAGAACTTAGATCTTCACTGTTTGTTGTTGCTTGCTGAACTCGCCTATCAAACAAGAAGGATGATAATGTGGGTGATGTCTGGAGCAACCACAGATGTTCTCTCCCTCCCATTCATACTCTGACGTAACTACAACATGCCTGTGCCTCAGACTCAGTCTCAGACTGAGATGAACAGATATACGGCAGTACATACTGTCTCTACTTCGGACTGTCCAGGTATCTCCTCTCTCACCATTCTTTCACAGTTTGAGGACCTCTGCATGTCTTCACCAAACACAATGCGTGTGCATGTGTTTGTATGTGTGGCGTAAATGAACCACCACCCGAAAAATACCCTATTTGTCAGTTTACTTAGGGTTTAACCACTGTGGGAGTGAGGCAGTGGGGGAAACAGAGATTGGGTGTGAGAGGAGGATCACTGTCCCGCTAATTCTAAATGGTATTTGCATCTCTTTCACAGCACATTGTAAATATAATCCCCCAACAGCACACACATACCATCTAATCTACCACTTACTAGGCCTTCAACTGGTAGCCTAATAGTTATACAGTAGCAGTTAAGATCACATGCTAATATGTGCCACTATATTCTGAACCCAAAGGAAAAATATATATAAAAAATCAGATCTTTGCAATATCTCAATAGTTTTCCTGGAGAGCAAATGGAGATTTTGCTCAAGTCTCTGACCTTCTCTGATGTTTCTCCTGAGAAAACATCTCATTATGTTTCTTCTCTTGAGATTGATACAATGTCTTTTCAATAAATATATTTGCATGTGCAGTTAAAAACTAAAATTTGAGTAGTGAATCTCAAGTAGGCTATAATCTAATCTGCTATCATATTTCAAGACATTTTGGCGTCAGTATGATTTTTTTTTTTTTTTTTCAAAGAAGTCTTTTATGCACACCAAGGCTGCATTTATTTGTGAAATATCACCACAATTTTAAATATCCATTTTAAAAAAAAAATTTTTTTTAATGCAGTTTATTCAAGCGATGGCTGAATTTTCAACAACCATTACTCCAGTGTCACGGTCAATCAGAAATCATTCTAATATGTTGATTTGGTGCTCAAGAAACACTTCTGATTATCTGATTACTTCAGGATTCTCTGATCATTCGAAAGTTCAAAAGAACAGCATTTATTTGAAATAGAAATCATTAGTAACAATGTAAAAGTCACTACTGTCACTTTTGAGCAATTTAATGCAACCAGTTCTGACTAAAACTATTAATTTATGAAAAAGAAATCCCCAAACATTTGATAGCAGTGTAGTATAGGTCCGTTAGATTAACGTCACAAAATCTGCAAGGTTCAGTTGGACTAAAGCGTTGCCAATAACATTATGTTTCAAAAATTAATTTGAAATAATTGAACAATTTTAACACTTTTAACAAATTATTGTTGTTTTAATACTTTTAACAAATTATTGTTTTAGTCTGAGAGAAACGGAACTTTTAAAGTGCATGTAAACACTTAAAGTCCGCGTGAACCGGAAGTTGCAAACGACTTTTCTCCAGTGCTGTGACGTATTTCCCAGTGAAAAGGAATATTGAACAGAGGGCAGGGTTTTACTCTAGCGCTCCTCCTCTCCATCTCTCGCTCATTGCAGACTAACGGTTTGAGGGGAGTGGTTAAGCGTTTCCCAAACCAAGCCGTCAAACCTACGTCATCAGGGAAGGTCCTCCAATGCAGAGGGGAGGGGCATTTTCAGATTTTGATTAAAGATTACGAAGCTCCAAAAATTTGTTCTGTGTTTTAACTTGCACGGATTAATTGTTCACCACAAGACTAGTAATATGCTCTAACAAAGTAAATAGGGTCCATTTTGATTTCAGTTGGACTTTAATATCTTTAACTGTGCTAAAAAATATCTAGCAAAGTATCTTTCAAACTCAAATGATCTGAGCTATACTATCCATATTTATATTCCTATGCTTACCATAAGACAACCATTATGTAATTTCTGTCAATTTTAATTCTCCTTAAAAGTTTGGAGAAACATCTGTGTCAAAGTCAACAGAAAAATATTGAAATTTAACTGAGAATTGTATTAGGAGATATTAAAGAATATTAAAGGGCCTGGGCATGAAGTAATAAACACACCAGGTGAGTCTTACAGGACATCTCCTCTCACATGCATTCAGACACTTGAATGCAATCTTGATACTGGCCTCTTAACTTTCGAAGCTATAGAAATCCAATAAAGACTATGTCTACTTTTTTAGAGTGAGCTGTCACAGTGAGCATTGTGGGCCTGTTTTGAAAAAAGATTCTTGCATGGCTGCTTGTGTGCATCTCGTGACCCTCTCTCTCTCCTGCAGGTGAGATAAGACTGGAATTTGCTTGTCCTCCAGGAGAGAAAGAACTATCACGAGCTGCCAACCCCCACCTCGGTCCGCTTATCCTGGCATGAGACTGCAACAAAAACCGGGTACTCTGGGTGGATATCTCTGCTCTGAATGGATGTTATGGCTGTGAACACAGATTGCTGATGTTTGTGTTAAATTCATGGGTGTGTTTGTTTCTCTAAGTCTGCTTTTTTTGAGAGCTGAGGTGCTTCATCAATTGTGACTCGAGGGGTTTTGGTGGATTCTATTACACACGCACACACAGATATGTGCAAAGGCACAACAACATGTATGTGCATACCCCTTGTATGTATATACCAGTATAGACACACACATCCCGGCATGTATAGAGTGCACTCATTCACACACACACACACACACACACACACACACACACATCATATCTGATGGAGAACACAAACTGACGCCACACACACCCATACATGTTCATACACCTTGACCTGCACAGTGTATGGACTCCTTCAAGTATGAACAGTTCAAAGCAGACCCTTACGGTTCAAGTTACCAGCAAACTCTCTGACCTGGTGACACTAGGTTCTGGCATCTGCAGAAGAACAAAAACCTCAAAAATCCCAGATGATCACAATTTCAATGTGTATTTAAACTAAATATGGAAATATTAATTACTGGCAACGGTCATTTTTGTCTTCAACTACCACCAAAATAAACTTTGTCATGTGATACCAGATTTCACCACTAGGCGGCCAGTACTGAAAGACAGAAGGGGTGGGAATTTTGGCCAGGAATTCCATTCTGCTTTGAGTTAAAAGGCTTTGGCATTGTGAAAATAGGAGAAAATCTGTTCTTTCACACTGCAATGGCTCCTCAAAAGGACAACACATAGTTAGATCGAGCGGTATCTACCACAAGCGTTTCTAGCCTTTCATCACAGTACTGGGACACAGGCCAACACAATAAAAAAAAGTGTACTATATTTTGATACTCTTTTTTTATACTGTTATGTATATAAATGGTCAGTAACTCTTTATTTTAAGGTGACGTACTTACACGTTACTAAATTTATACTAATAACTAACCCTAAACCAAACCATAGCCCTCACGATAACTCTATTAAGTACATGCAGAGGCGGCCTTACCTATGTTTCACCTGTTTCAATTGAAACAGGCCCCGTCCTCCAAAGGGGGGCCCCAACAGACCAGCAAAATCCCATTCATTTTCTCCGTAGGATATTGATTTTCAGCCATAATGTCTAAACCATCCAAGGTAGATTGACCACGAGCTACGAGGTTGTGAAACGAAAGTTTCTGCTCCTATAAAAGCCACAAGGTATGAAATCAACCTTCTTATTTGCGATCTTCTGGAGAAATACTACACTACCCACAATTCTAAGCAAAACACTGACGTCTCTGATTGGTCGAACTCGCGCCGCGGTTACCATGGCGACGTTTGCGAACCAACAGGAATCCTTTCTTTTTCTGCTCTATTATGTTTATGTTTTATGTGGGTAGGGCCCCATATTAGTTATTGAAATGGGCCCCCAGATTCTTAAGGCCGCCGCCGAGTACATGTAAAGTACATGTAGGCTAGTTAATTGATATTACTCAGTACTTATTTGAGTAAGTACAATGTAACTAAGTCACCTTAAAATAAAGTGCAACCAAATTGTCTTTACCTGCAGCACAGAGTCATTCATGCACATTAAAGAGCTGCTTCATAGTTGACAAATGATAGAAGACATTTGCAAGTTTTGTTTTCTACAATGGACTGTAGGAAAACATCAACCTCATCCAGCACTCTTTTTGTTTTCTATCTCATAAAGTATCCCGTTACGGTGTGAGAAACAACTGCAAACAATTCAGTGAGCGAGTGAACTGTCCGAATTAATCAAATTGAATTGCGAACATTTTCAGACCTATCAAACAGTCTGACCAATTAGATAAAAGGTGCATCCCAATTTGCTTACTTTTATACTATTCTATGCCATTTTGTAGTATAAATAGTGTGAGAAGTGTGTTGAAACACTTAAAATTCCAACAAGAAAAGGTACATTTATTTAAAGGGTTAGTTCACCCAAAAATGAAAATTCTGTCAGTAATTACTCACCCTCATGTTGTTCCAACCCCGTAAGACTTTTGTTCATCTTCGGAACACAAATTAAGATATTTTTGATCAAATCTGAGAGCTGTCTCACTCCTCCATAGGCTTCTTTGTAATTGAAACTTGCCGGCCCAGAAAGTTAGTAAAGATAATGTTTAAAATAGTCCAAGTGACTACAGTGGCTCAACCATAAGTTTATCAAGCGACAAGAATACTTTTTGTGCGGAAACGCCTCCGGAATGGCGTTAGCGATAAATTGAAGCGCTCTTCTGAGTGTGAAGACTGTGGCTGTATACGAGTCACAAGAGAGCATTACACCACTGATAACAGCGGCAACGAGCACTCAGCATGATTTCAAAAACAACTCATTCTAGTGCCAGATTGCCATCTTTTTTAAAACAAACAAATATGAATACTCTGCTATGGTCAACTGATATGTTTAATTTGCATTAGGTAGAGCCTACATCCCTGGTGCGAGATGTTTCAAAAAAGTGGTGGGGACAATATCGAACCAGGCAAAAAGTGGGGGGACATGTCCCAACTGTCCATTCGTGAATTTGGCATAGTTCTGATTCTACAAAGACACATGAAATGAACGATGAAATATTATCTTGGAAAATGATTCTCCGATTTTTATTTGGTAATCCCCACCTACAGGCAAGGATTTATCAATAATATTTCAGTAGGGCTCATGTCCCAGTATAAACGGTCTAGCGACACCCCTTGAACCCATGATGTTTCTGAACTAATTGCTTTGAAGCCTGTCCTGAGCATATTAACTCTCTAATGAACAATGTCAGATTCACTATCAGTATCTTTAAAAAGCATCAATGAGCATATGCCTAACTCTTGCCTCAAGGATATATCTATTTGTGTAACATTACAAATGTTTCAAAATTTGAAATCGGCCAAAATAATCAGTACCACACACTGTCGCTCTGATAATGCAAATCAGGCCAACATTGGAGACATTCTGGTCTGGGGGTGGTATGTATGAATGAACTGGCATTTTTAAGGACTCGAGGGGTTAAGAGGTTGTGTGAACAATGGGCTGTGGTTAGATTCACTTATTGAATAGACCTGAGGGTCATGCAATCTTGCTGTTGGGGGATGGGGGGCACTATATGTCTAAATGCCTGTCCTGATGGTTAGCTAACTCCTCCCTCTATGAATGACAGATGCCACCTTTCACCTTGTAAACTCAGAAACAGAAACTGGGCGGAACCTTAGGAGTAATATGAAAGAGCTCCAGATTCCTTATTGAGAATCAGAACGATCCAACAGCCAATCAATGGAAAGGGAAGTGCAAACTACATTCAAACTCCCTGTCAGGACCGGTGAACAACAATGCCCATTGGGAAACGTAGGAACATTATATGTTTTGTAGTAAGGTCACCAAATGTGCTCTTCTGTCCCTGTTAAGTGTGTATCTGTACCTCCAGGACTGGTCCCTCCCTAAACATGTCCTCACCTGTCTGTCTCCTGCTACTGACTCTGACATTGGGACAATGAATCGGCCAAAATTATGCCATATCTTCATATTTGTGGCATTGTATCCAATCAGGTATAAAGATACAGACATGCAAAACATGTTGTCAGATTGATCACTCTGCGCTGTAGAGGCTAAGACAGAAAAATGTAATGGGTTCATATAGACATTTTAAAGATGAGAATAAGTATTCCTCATCTTTTCACATTAAGTTTGTAATGAAAAAATAACGCATTTAATTTGTCAATAATGTCACATGTAATGAGCAAATAAAACTACAGTGTAGTTGTGTAATGTAAAATTTGTGCAACAATTGTTGGTGCAGATAAGAAACCACTGCTTAGAGAAGATATTGATCGTAACAGCTGAGGTTAACCAATATGCAATAGCCTACAGTGAAATAAAAACTACTGATAATTAAATAAATGAATAAATAAATAAATAAGCAAACACAGCATCTTAGAGAGATAGTCTATAATATTGACATTAGTCATAAAGTTAAAACCTGTATGAGTCGCTGAATTTACAATTTAATGAATGACTGATATCTTGAATAAAGTTGCTGTTGCGTGTTTAACATTGGTAAAACATTTTAAAGGGACATCCTCTGTTTATACATATACGTAGTTTGGTGTATTAAAATGTGATGTGCATTGTATATCTGGACTTTCACTCAATAAAGTAGCTAAATGCAAACAATTAGCAGATTGTATCTTTACAATTGCACATAAACATCGCATGTTTCAATTGACATGCTAGATTCGCACTTGTTCCATAGTTATAAAGTAACCATTATAGTTCCATGTTATAAAGTTTGGCTGAGGCGGGAGCTGACTGCTCCAAAAGAATCGTGACTGTTACGTTTTACTTTTGTAATATAAAAACTAAAAGAAGTAACAAGCAAACGTGCACTTACCGCAGACTCCGACTTCTGCACCTCTGTGCTTAACGTGAGAAACACCACTAACACCGCGCCGACACACTTTAAGTTCATACTGATTTTCAAAGATTCTGCCCTCTTAACATTGACAGTTACAACTATGGACACTTATTAAGCTTATCATATTCCTCCGTTAAGCTAACTGCAAAACCAACAAGTTTTTTCAAAAGTTACAGAGGGATTCTTGTAAAGTCTCAAGGCTGTCCTGTGCTGGCAGCGCTCGCAATAATGTAACCGTCACTTTACTGAATCCCCCTTAACCTGCTCACCGCACTACTTTATATCCCTCCGTCAAACATAGATCCCCACAGACTTTAGGTTGTAAAGTCATGGAATGATGAAGAGATTCATTTAAATGTCTTAGGGGGTTTCTTGATTAGATAAACCATTAATATAAACTATTTTACTTGCTGGTTTTTTTCTTCTTTTATTGAGATTTGGTAGCAATGTCGTGGCGGAGGACGCATCACACAGCCAAACACACACACACACACACACACACACACACACACACACACACACACACACACACACACACACACACACACACACAAATAATATAAATATTAAAATTATATATATATATATATATACACATACATATATATATAGCCTATTCTATTTATTTTGATGCAGTTATTTAAAAAGTGGTGCTTTTTAAATAACTAATAAAGTAGTAATAATAACGTTTTTATTTAAAAAGATATGACATTAAGTTTTTCATTTATGTTCACTTTTTACCCAATAGTTCTACTTTGCTGCAGTCCCATTTACTAAAATATATGGAAATAGACTAGGCTACATAAGGTTTACTTGTCCTTTCTGGCCTACTTTTTTTTTTTAGTTAGTTAAAATGAGTTTTCCATTTTGCTGCATATTATACGGATTATTGAAAACTTATAATGCATGTTAAACGCATGTCTCGAGTCACTTGAATGGCTCTCTGATCAATATAGCCTATGTGTTCATGTAATTTTCATAATGTCTGTTTTATTATGTCCAGTCTTGTGTGAGATATATATTTGATGATATTTCAGCTTACACGAGTGAGTGGTAGGCCTACGCAGTTTTACTGATAACATTGTGGTTGTTATCTAGCTGTTTGTTTAGAGGCGAAAGCGTGAGGCGAGCGGATGATTGACGGGCGAAAACCCCGCCCTCTTCTCAGAGCACAGACACTTGCGGTGCGTGAATCTACTCTGCCGCGAGGACAGCAGAAGTTTCTTGTGAGTGAACTCTTTTTCTCAGAGGACAAACAGAAGCTAAACTTTAAAAATACCTACATAAAACACATGTAGCATGTGCAAAGTAATATTTCAATCTCTCGTTTAATTGTTTACCTTATCTCACTTTTTGTCCTCCGAAGTGGACGAACCGCTCACCGGATTCTCAAATGAATAGGTTTGAAGCCATTAACGGAGGCTTACTGTGAAGACGCCGAGGATACATTACCTGCGTTTTCCTCAAAGCTTTGCAAAATGAAGCTTTTGTAAGTATATTTATTTGTTGTTAAGCGTGGATACCATTTCAGACAATTGGATATTAAGTAGTCAACTGTCAGTTTTAGTCAGCCGAGTTAAATAAAGCACATATTTCTCGCAAGCACACATGATGGATTTGTTTCTCTCCCTCCACAGGAGTTTTGTGTTACCTGTTGTTTTGTATGCAGTGTCTGCACAAGCGGTAAGTGTGCTATCATTATTAAAAAAAACTTCAACACTCACATGATTAATATAATTGCATTTCCCCTTGTGGTTTAGATCACCAGAAAGGATTTGATCATTTGTTTGTTATTTAACTGAACATCTAAGTTGTTTTTAGTTATAGCCTATACATATGGCATCATGCTTTCCAAACACATTTGGATGTATTTTATACGCCACAATCACTTAACAAATTACAACCTGTGAAGATTTGTGTTGACTATTTGTTTGCCTTGTTAAAATAGTTAGATGTCAAAAGCTTACAATGGTTAGTTTCCATTGCGAAGTCATTATTTAAAACAAAAAAATCCATGTAAAGTCTTGTTTGATTTGTGAAATGTCTCAGTTCTCACCACCAAACTGACAAAACACTCCTCCTCCTAATTAATATGCAATGTACCCTGTTTCTCTGCCACGCCCATTTACCCCAGTAGTATCCTATTTGCAGTCACTATTCTAATTAGTATATTAGATATATGCGTCTGTTTTGTTTTTCTTCTGTTTTGATTTTAAGCAATAATTTAGCTGCACATTTAGTGTGCATAATTTATGGTGCATTTACCATCTTTTTCTCATGTTAAAGAAATTAAGGCAGTATACATTTTTTTATTTGCTAATTTGAAATCTTTAAAGATTAGTCGAGTCATCAAATTGTGCTAGTTGTTGGAGAAATGTGGAGGTAATAAGGTACATATTTAATTGTTTCATATAAGTTGAGTACATAGTTATTTATTCACTATAAATAATTAGTTAGTTATTAGTTATAATAGTTAGTTATGAATAGGTGTGTCTTAGGGATATTTGAAAGTACAGTAAGTTGTGATTTGGCTGTTCTGATTGTCCATAATAATTTATTTATCATTAACAGGCAGTGACCCTATATAGGGAAAATGCATTTAATTTTAGCAGTTACTGGGAGCAATTTTAGATAGTATGATTAGAGAATATATGCATGACATCAGAGAATACAAAATCCACAGACCTATCAAATGGCAGCATTCTGGATGGACCCAAGCAGACATGAGGCTGATGCAGGTGGGATAGAGAGTAGTGGCAGAATAGTCTAGCCATGAAATGATTATAGCCTGCACTAATAAACAGCTTTGCAGAGTAATAATTATCGGAGGGCTGAATTTTCCTCATGTTGTGTAGCATGAAGCAGGAAGACGGTTGCTTCAGTGTGGTCCACAATGGTTAGTGTGTCAGCTAGGAGTCAACTAGGATTTCGTATATGGGAATAGAGGGGGGAAAAAATGAAGAGATCTTGACTGTGTTGACGAGGAGTTTATTTGTGTTGAAAAGAGAAAAAGTCATCCCGACCAGTATGATATTTTTGATGCCTCTTTCACTCCATATATCTAGCTCCTCACTTCAGATCTGTTTAAAATGTCAACTATAGAAATGTATAATTATATATACTTATTTATTTTTAATAAAATAATTGATTGATCCTTATTTAAATTGGCTTTTGTTTTAATGACCACAGTGGATGGACACTTCCCAGAATGCCAATACTTGTAGAATTTGTTTGAATTGTAAATCAGTAAATTCCACTTTCTGTTCTGTTCTTTTCGGTTAGAGCTGCACATTTCTGAATAAATATTCCACAGATATTTTTATATAGCATGTTAAAATTGTCACATTTTGAGGGTGAGAAAAAACGCACCATTTTTGTGTCTGTCCCTTTAAATGCAAATGAGCTGCTGCTCCCGTCACAGAGGGCGGAGCTTCATTAGCTCTTGTGTGAGCTCTGATTACCTCACACAGAAACACACTGAAAATTTCAAAAACTTTTAGCCTTTTATGTTTAAACCAGAGTCAGAAAGATGGAGAGACTCAAGAAGTGACAACATGTAGAATGCAACAGGACATTTCTGAATGGTTAGTTGATGCATTTATATTGCTGATGGGGAGTTATCTTCTAGTCATTGATTAGCATATTCTGTCATGATAATCTATAAATCACATTCCCGGGGGCGGGGTTTATGTAAATTCTAGGGTTGGTGATGTCACTAACCCGGGAGGAATGTTGTGTAGTCCCTACCAGCTGTTTGTTGTAGTGTTTAAAAAGCGATTTCTTTAAAAGAAATCGCCTACACAAATCTGAATGATGCTGTGATCGTACTGTCAAAGGTTTAATAGACATAGCCGAATCTTTGTCATTTAGGAATACGTTGCTGATTTCTTTTTTTCTCAATAAGAGGCGGTGTTTATTTTCTCAATAAAAAGATAGCGTGGGTGTTTGAATCGAGATTGCGATCTTTTAACGATTAATCGTGCAGCTCTTCCTGTGGTATTTAAAATCAAAGACAAAATCCAGTCACATGTGGTCACAGGAGATGGAGATGAAGTACTTGTTAATACTAATTGTAAACAGGGTTAGAGTGGTAAGCAAAAATATTCTGTATTTGCAGAGGCATTTATTTGGCTGGAGTGATGCACAATTGATTGTAATTAGTACTCAAATGAGAAACTGTGCATTTAGATGACACTGTTGATTTGGTGCGGATGGGGAAAAGTAAGGGGCGAAGCAGTGATCGCTGTGGGACACCAGTGGTGATAAAAAAATAAACACACCACAAAAATGATGAAATGAGATGACAAAACAGTAGTTAAAAAAGCATCTGATGTGTTTGCATGAGCTCTTCGATTCGGCAATCAAGTCACACCACGTTTATATTTATATATAGCACTTTATAACAACATTTGTATTACATTCCAACAAGCTCTGTTATCTGCCCCACAAGTGCATGGAATGGAATGATTAAAGGGATTTTTCACCCAAAAATGAAAATTATCCCGTAATTTACTCACCCTCAAGCCATCCTAGGTGTATATGACTTTCTTCTTTCAGCCAAACACAATCGGAGTTATATAAAAAAAATATCCTGGCTGTTCCAAGCTTTATAATTTGAGTGAATTTTAACTTGGATTTTGAAGCCCAAAAAAGCCATCCATCAAAACTGTAATCCAAACAGCTCCAGGCGGGTTAATAAAGGACTTCTAAAGCAAAGCGAAAAGTTTTTGTAAGAAAAATATCCATATTTATAACTTCATAAACTATTATCACTGGCTTCCGGTAAGGGCTGTACACGAGTTCCGGTGGGAGAGTGACCTCTGACCCGACGCATGACGTAGGATGTGGGAGTATCGTAAACTTAGGTGAGATTAGACGCCTCTCGCTGACTTAATTACTATTCACTCCCATTGTAAAGCTTGGAATAACCAGGATATTTTTTAATATAACTCCGATTGTGTTTGGCTGAAAGAAGAATGTCATACCTAGGATGGCTTGAGGGTGAGTAAATTATGGGATAATTTTCATTTTTGGGTGAACTATCCCTTTAAGCAAAGAGAACGGTTTGACCCGACGGTGGAAAAGCAGCTGTTTTCTGGACATTGACACAATTTTCTTTAAACTTCTCTTAATGTAGACGTCACTTTAACTTTAGAATTTTTAGAGGTATGCTTGTAGAGGGTCAGACCTCCAACATCCTTCAGAAAAGGTCATCAAGAATGATGAAGCAGAGAAGATAAGTCCTTAAGAGTCTTTGATGAGGTCAATATAGAGGTCAGGGTCTTAGGTGAATGGTTTTACCATTCCTTTTTTTTCTACAGACAAGAACAATAAGTCTTTATTAGTGTGCTGACATTTACCAGCAATTTTAAATGGTTAATTGGCCCAAATTCTTCAACTGGATTATGAGGAGCAAGGCAATACAAGGAGCCGGGTATTAGTGAACTGGTGAAATATCTCAAGTCTATAGAGAAGACTTTAGAAAATGAAACTGTTAAACTACATACCAGCCTCTTCTTGCCTCTGATTTGCTAGTTAAAAATTGTTGTCAATTACCCCTATTCTGATATGCTAAATATTAAAATTCATCAACAAATCATTTGCTTAGCACCAGATTAACGATTTCATTACACCCTTTTCAATTCAAAGTTAAGCCTCACTCTTTAAATTACACACTGGGAAATATGTTTTGTAAACATCTAGAGTTTGTGTATTTGATAATGCTTTTACATGATATCACAAACCAAGTGGGGTAGCGGATCATATATTTATATACTGATGTATGGAACATTCACAGCATATTTTTAATTTTTATAAATTCTCATCTGCAGCCACTTTTTCTGGTTATTGAAAAAAATCTAAATCTTACTGGCAAAACAGCCAGTTATATATAATAGCCTTCTGAAACAGACTCAGTTAGGGGTGTGCGATATTGACAATTATATCTCGATATTTTCTGTGATTTTATCGATAACGGTAATTAGACAATATTTTCTGAGTGTGTTATTGTGTTGGTACGTTGGCAGGTTTTGGACTGATGACTCCTAAAGCTTTTGATATTCTTCATATTCTGTGTGGTGGTCAGTTCACAGCAGTGACAAAAATATTTTTTTCAATACGTTTCAATTGATTTCTACCTTTTATGGGCATTTTTACCTTTGTAAATCCATTTTTTTAAACCTAATTATATGCATGCATCATCTTTTGTGTCAATTTCATAAATTTGATCAAATTCAATTATAATAATAATACACAATAGGACTGTTACCAATAAAATTAATTAAATATGAGCAAAATTCGTATTTGCAATGGAGAGGAAACACAGAAGCTACATTTGAAGTGGCATTTAAAATCATTTACTCAGACTGTTTAAAGGAGTCATGACCTGTAATTTTCACTTTTCCACGAGAATCAATGTATGTTATGATTGCCTAACGATTATACACTGGCCGGGAAGCCGATATTTAAAAGTGAAGCGTTTGTTTACCCCTGGGTTCGTAAACCAGCCCACGTGCACGCGCACTCAAATACGAGATTTTAATTTCTGCCCCGACTTGACGTCAAGACGGGGCAGGATATACCATATGGACACCGCAGACCTATGCTGCAGGAAGCCCGCCCTGCCCCTCTCCCCCTCATATTCAGTCACGAAAGATGCAGAAACGTAGTGCACACGTGAGTTGCTCTGTTGTTGACTGCCAGGATCAACATGTAACTTAAATGTGTTTTCTCTCCCAAGAACGGACCAAGCTGTCAGGGACCAGTGGATTAAATTCATTTTTAATGACGCGGTTCCTACAACCCTTCCCACTGGCTTAACGTTAGGTGTCTGTGCTAATCATTTTACGCCGGAATCGTTCACAAATTTGAATGTCTAAAAAACCACAACGTGAAACAAGGCAAAAACACCACATGATAGCAAACGTTGATCTCAATAACCACTGTAAGCTGATAAAAAAAAGTAGACTACATCTCCGTTAATGTAATCTACATTAAATAAAAGGTATAATGTATGTCTCAGTCAAAATTATTGTCTTTACCATTCAGAGACATCTTGATGTAGACGTCCTTCCATCGACTCTACATCTTCCCTTTCCAGCTCAGGTTCAGAGTCTGGCTCGTGCATATACGGTTGAATTCCGTAGGTCGCGGCCAGGTCGGGTTCATTCACAACTTGCGCCATGATGTCATTTTGGAATGATATGCTGAAGTTACCTGCGGTGTCACTGTCAACCCCCCTCCTTCCTGCCACCAATCAACGCGCCCCTCATTTGCATTATTAAAATGACCGTCCACGACAGCCAAAATATCGCATCAGATCTCGCGAGACAATAATGCCTTCAGAAATAAGGGTCAGAGGAGCTCTGTGTTTATTTTTTTTCCACTTTTCTTTTTTAGAAGGGCCTGAAAGACTATAATAGAGCGTGGGTATCCAAGGTAATACTAGGTTATGACTCCTTTAATACAATTCAGAGGTTACAAATGAATAACCTGCAGTCACAAATGCATAAATAATATTTTTATGTTTTAAACATAAAACATGGAATATTGATATTTGAAACGATTTAATACATGAAAAGATACTTTAAATGTGAAATAAATTAAAACTGCCAGTAGGTGGCAGCAAGTGAGTCATTGAGATTTAACCGATTCATTCAAATGGCTAATTCATTCGGAACGAAGCTTTTTACTATCTTAATCTATCTTAAGCCTGGTTCACACGGGACGATTTTAAAATTGTCGGACGATTTTCCGAACCTGAGAGACCCCACACACGGCGATAAAAAATCACGGGTCTAACAGTTTTGGTCGTACAGTGTGTGGTGCGCAGCCACATGGCAAAATCAACACATCACACACAAACCGATTTGACTCCCGAGCATTCCCAGGTCAGACGGGAAATCTCGCAAAATCCCTCGAGATCAAACGTGACTTCAGAGTAAACAATCATGGCGGACGAAGAGGATGCAGTGGCGATAGTTTGTAACTACGTTATCAAAAGAAAAGGCGATGATCTCCGACGTCCACCGGACTTTCTGATGCGCCATGCCACCAGCTGTTTTGATTTTGTTTCCCGGTGCTTCCTCGCCGCCTCGTCACCTCACTTTCTGATTGGCTACACGCCACAGTCCACAGGCTGCGTGCTTGTCTGTCCCCGGGGGACACCACACACGAGAAGAAATTCAACTGATTCGTTCAAAAAGCAGATTCATGTGTCGGCCATATCAAAATTCTCAAGAATATAAATTTTTAACGTTAGTCAGTGTCGTTGTCTAGGACATCTCTCCTCTTGCTTACTTCCCTCTTCATGCTTCTCTCTCCTCCACACCCCCCTTCATGTGCACGCGCACTAACCCCGCACCCCCAAATCATTCTTGTCGGTTATTGGCTGGAACACTATTTGTTATGTTTCGTGGTCCAGGCTGGGCCAGTTTTTTTTCTTGCCGTTTGTGGAGCCTGGGCTGTCTACAGAGACCGCGTTTTTTTACAGTGTGTTCAGGGGACAGGCGGCTAGCGAATAGTGAGGAGATGTTTGCTGTATGTGACAAAAAAATGTTTGGCCTAAAAAACGCATGACATCGCTTAGAGCACCTTTAACTATATTCAATTATTTAAATATAGACGAAATCACGCAGTGAAAGTGTGCACTCTAAATGCGCACCCGCACTAGTCTAATCTACTACTAGACTACATCACTTAGACAGATTATGCATGTATGCACTCTTCTCTGTGTCTGTGAGAGGGATATACTCGATAATGTCATATCGCACATTGTCAAAAACAAATATTTTAGTATTTTAACTATGCCAAAGGCAATCGATTCCAATAACAAGGTGCACATAGTGTAAGGCAATGGCATCATTTTCCTTTAAAATTCCCTAATGGTTAGACTCAAAATGAGCTTGTGTCGAAAATGTAATATAAAATATCATGACATTTTATTATGTAAAATAACTTTATTCTAGTGTGGGTGGGATAAGGATGGGGATTAATGTTGAGTCGATGTTGAGAAAAAAACAAGCATAGCTAATCTTTATTGTCATTTCACAAATGAAAGTCTCTGAGAAACTGTTCTGGTGTTGTGCTTTTTGGGTGAATATTGTCTTAGTGTTATCACAGAGGACACCCCATGCTTCCTCCCCCATGAAAAATTCCTGGGCTGCCTGGTAAAACATGTTGAGAGTTCGCTTTTCCTTGCTGCAGGTGTTGCTTTCTAGAATATTCCTTCAGGTCAGACCGAGACACTTTGTGATTGCTTTGTGATTTGTTAGTGCCTCTCCCTGTTTGAACATTCCGTGGTCCCTCCATCCATTTAAAAGCTTTAACGCTAGGAGGTAATGTTTATGGCCCTCTATTGGATATTAGGTTAAGTGGATTGAGATAGATGAGTTGTCAGTAGGATTGAGGGCATAATGGAGAAGAGTTCTGTTTTTCTGTTTGTTGTATCTTAAATATCATTTCAATGTTCAGGTGTATGTTCAGAAATTAAATAGCAACATATCAAGCTGTCATTTAACAGATACTTGTATAGCTATTTACTGTAGCCTGTGAAGTCCCCCTGGAGTACACACACACAATTTATTCATTGTCATTTGTATTTTTTTTTTATTTTTTTTTACTCACCAGACTTTTTACATGGAATGCAAGAACAATGCAAATGAAAAAAAAAAAAATCGACATAAATATAATCTAAAATCTAAAAATAAAATATAAATATAAATTTCAAACACTATTAAAGACAAGTAAACAATCTGTTATACAGTTTTTTTTTTTATTCGCTTTGGTACTATTTTCACAAATATGGTGTACATTTTCAAAACCTGATCCCATGCTTTCATTACCTTTATACACATTTCAGTCCACATAACATATTTTTTCAGACGCAAGATTATTGTAATATGTGATGAGAACATTTGGTTTAATCACCGAAACACAACAGTATGATCTTCTTTCAATTTAGCACTTTTAACAATCAGTTCATTCAACAGCAAACAATGCAAGATACATGTTTTAAATCACCCTTGTTGCTGAAATAATTACAGTAATACAGACTACAGTTGCCACATTAGAAAATACACTTACATTGCCTAATTTATGTAACTGAATCCATACTGTTTGTAATAGTATCTATCTAGTGAGTTATCAAAAGGTGTGATGAAGTTATGAAACTGCCATGAGGTTTTGTGCTAGAAAAGTAAATGTTTTCCCTGTGCCATATGACTGAATCTTGTAGTTGACCTTTATAGGGGTGAGTTACAGTAATGAGGCAGTCTCTACCATGGTAATCTGTTTACAGTATCACATGACATATAAACTGCACTGTAAAAAAAAATTACATCCCCCAAGTCAAACATTTCTAGTGACTGATAACATCAAAATTTTTCAATTAGTCTGACGTATTATTACTCATTGAGCCAATGTTAACAGACTATTGCAACAAGAATTGCACTTGGGCCAATTTAAAAATTTAGATGTGACCAGTCACTAGAAAACCTTGGAGAGGTTAGACATTTTTTACCGTGTGCTCTCTCAGAAAAAAAGGTACAAGAGCTGTCACTGTGGCGGTACCTTTTCAAAAGGTACACCTTTGTACCTAAAGAGTGCATATTAGTCCCTCAAAGGTACATATTGGTACCAAAAGTGTACATATTAGTTCTAAAAGTGTACATATTAGTACCTAAATGGTACATATTAGAACCCTTTTGAAGGGTATGTCCCAGTGACAGCTTTTGTAACTTTTTTTCTGAGAGTGTGTAGTGTAAAATGCTGCATTTTATGCCATCTGTCTCCCTTACTGATGCATATCTGATCACTATGATGTTACTATACAGTCATTGACTCTTTCCTCTCTCTTGTACTCTATCCTGCTCTATATGTTCACAAATGCCAAATTTCTCTGTCTCTCTGAAGAATTCATTACATTTGGTTATCCATATCGGAAACTGCAAACAAGTTAGAAACTGTCTATAGAATCAATATCTATAAAAATGCGCCAGAGAAACGAGGGCGCCGCCATCTTTAGAATATTGTCTTTTAACTTCCGTTTTTGCGGTCGCTCTGTATATTTCTATGGCATTTCTGTCTAGGAGTAATTAGCTTTTGAAGAGGATTTACTTATTAGAAAGTTATCATGAGGACTGTAATGTTTAAAGCAGATGACTTAACAAATGTAAGTCGACCGGGAAGATTTTAAAACGAGCCGTTCATTAATAAACACACAAAACGCTGTGAAAATACAGACCGGAAGTCAAAAGACAACGAGCGCAGCGCTGAAAGGGGGCGGGGCTACATAAGGTCTAAATGTGTACTAAATTATTCATTAATTAACCATTAAGGTCAATTGGATTAAATAATAGACAAATGTATTTAACTGAACGAGAAGAGATGCAAATCAAAAGTTTGATAATAAGAGCTTTATGAAAGGCAGCTACTGTGAATGAAACATTTATATAGATGAAACACATATTTTGTGTTGTGAAAAGTATACAGACCCTTTCCAAAAAATTGGAATATCATGGAAAAGTTTATTTATTTCCATAATTCATTTAAAAAAGTTAAACTTCCATAGATTATAGATTCAGGGCCCACAACTTAAACGATTTCAAGTATTTGAAAGTAGATTCCAGCTCATAAAACCCATGAAAACAGGATATCAAAAATTTTTAATATTACATGAAATCACACAGTAATTACACAGTGATACCAGTGTAAAGAGGTATGTTGTTATGGGAAGAAGGAGGCGGGAACCAGCGAACATTCAAACATTTTAATGATAAAAATAAAACAAATACAAAACGAAAGTAAAAGACAGCAGCCCCTCACGGACGACTGCTGTCACAATAAAATAAAACAAAACACAACACAACACAACACAACACAACAACTTAAGTCCAGGCCTGTCCTCTCTCGATCACCACTCTATCGTCGCTCCTCCTTTTATGCTTCCGCTCCTCCGTGAGAGATACGAGACCGGTGCGTCGCGCACGTGTCGCTCATTATCAATCACGCCACCGGCCTCGTGCCATCCTCCCACGGCCCTCGACCTCGTCGTGCTCGCCACAACCATGGTCATTGAACCAGGTTTTGGTTCTTTTGGCAGTGTGGGGAGGTGCAAATCCTGCTGGAAAATGAAGAAAGCATGACGTGCTCTGAAAATGTCCTGGTAGACGGCTGCGTTGACTCCGGATTTAATAAAGCACAGTGGACCAAAGTCCTCTTTTCTGATGAGAGCAAATTTTGCATCTCATTTGGAAAACAAGGTCCCAGAGTCTGGAGGAAGAATGGAGAGGCACACAATCCAAGATGCTTGAAGTCCAGTGTGAAGTTTCCACAGTCTGTGTTGGTTTGGGGAGCCATGTCATCGGCTGGTGTTGGTCCACTGTGCTGTCCACTCAACACAGCCGTCTACCAGGACATTTTCAGAGCACTTCATGCTTCCTTCTGCAGACAAGCTTTATGGAGATGCTGACTTCCTTTCCCAGCAGGATTTGCACCTGCCCACACTAGGGGTGTGCCATATCATACCGTCCATGATAATACCGGTATAAATGTTTACATGATAAAAAAGTGTCATATCGCGATATCACTGATATAGCGACGCAATGATGTATGGCGCATTACGTTCCCTAGCACGCACAACAACAACACCTGTCTGAGCGTGAGAGCAGCAAGTCAGCCTCCAATGATGATTTAGTACCTAAAAAGGAGCTACTTCAATAGTATTTTAATAATTCCCGCAGGTCTACCACTTATAATGCGGGAAATTCCCCCGCGAACATTGATTGTACCAACCGCGTGAGTGTTCAGCGGTGCCGCGTCTTCTCTCTCTCGCTCTCAAAATGGGTTGCACAAGTCAAGCGTCAATTAGTGTTGCACGGTGTACCGATACTTCAAAAGTATCGCGATACTCGGAAATTAAAAACGTCACAATACCTAAATTTATCAGTATCGATACTTAAAAAAAAAAAAAACGCCTCCCTATGGACGTCTGTGTTTTTTTCCTGACGCACGCAGCAAAGAACCTGCCGCTGTCAGTGTCATGTGACAAAACACTACAGCGAGATGGCTGCATGTGCGAGCACAAGTGGTCCACGACTCGTAGAAAAAGATGACGCGAGGAGTGACATATGGAAGTACGTTGCTTACCTTGCTCTGTTGCACGGTGCACCGATACTTCAAAAGTAAATCGGAAATGAAAAACATCACGATTCCTTAATTTATTAGTATCGATACTTCTAAGAATGACCGCGTTCCAGATTTGTAAGGCCGGCGACACACTGGCTGCGTGTCGTGTCCGTTTTTATTTCGGCTCCCATGTTAACTGCCTGCGTCTGGGCGCAGCTCGAGGGAAACGCGTGCATGCTAGAAATAGAACCGACGCCTATTTTTCACGCGACACGCAAGCGTGTTGGAAGCGTTTCCAGGCAAAATAGAATAGGAAAAGATGTTTCTATGTCATTTTGACACGAATACATATTAATAAATGACATTTTGATGTTTGAAAGTTTTGACATAAATACAATATAAATGTAATTAAAAAAAATATGATCGATTTTCAAATATTGCACCTCTCAATACAGAACGAATTATTCTGTAGCCTATTTTGCCGTCAACACTGCCAACGTTGTCTTTGCTGCTATATATTTATGTTTAACATGAAGTATAGGCCTTCCACACATCTCTCCCCACATGTCAAATATATCACCAATGAGGCTTATCATATGTTACCAATATTAAACATTGTTTAATATAATCGCTGTTCATATTTTTATTCAAAGTTCAGAATCAAGATAAAGCTCTTATGTTTCTTATGATAAATGAGATAATGCTGCTAAATTTATATATTTTTTTACCTTGAATGTCATTGCTCTAATTAATTTTTTATATTTTGATATTTCATATTTCATATTTTGTTCAAATGTTTAATATATCTGCTGTTCATTTATTAGTGTGTTATATGATTAGAATGTTGTCCCGGTTTTAAAATAAAGCACAGCAATGATATTTGAGAGTGTTTCTTCCTTTTCAGGAAAAGTATCGAAAAAGTATCGAAATCGCAATACTTGACTTGGTATCGGTATCGAAACAATAATTTTGGTATCGTGACAACACTAGCGTCAATACCACACTCTTGTGTTTAGCAGTCAGGACATGACAGAATTTTCTTTTGTCACTTGCATCGTAACTAAAGTTTATCATTTTCACTTCTTTTTAAGTCTTATCAGTTTAAACATTTGCGATTTTAAACTATTCAGTACTCGCGCGCGCTCTCTGAGATGTTTACTCTGCGTACATACATACAGTAAAGCGTCTCACAAACAGCTCGCGAGTAACAAAAGTTATTTTTCGAGGATTATATCGCTTTAACGGGGGGAAAAACGCGCAAAATTGTGTAAAAAATTCCGGTCATGGTCAGTATATTCGTAAACAGTCAGTGATGTCTGAAATAACCATAAAACGCGTGTGACAGTGTGACAGACAGTATAACAGGCATGGAAACGGGCACTAGCTCTAAAAGTGACAGCAGCCATAGGCTATGTGTCTGTCATTAATGTTGTCATCAAAACAACAAAAGATAGCTTTCATTGTAAGGAATCAGAATTAATAGCCTATGTATTTAAATTAGTCAGCACTCAGGACTAGTGTTATTTTACATTTGATTACCTTATTCAGTTTCTGTAGTGTTAGACCTACCCAAAAACTTTTCTCTTTATTTGTATCTTTATTATTTTGTATATATTTTTTGCTACTTTTTTCAATTTAATTCAAAGACTGAAATCAAGCTTCCTTGTGTTGTGTAAACTCTTAAAAACAACATTACCCAATTGTAAAAACAGCAAACATTTAGGTGAGATAAATGTAATTAAAAAAATTGTCTACATTTTTTTTATATCGTCATAAATATCATTATCGCAAATATTCTTGAAATATCGTGATAGAATTTTGAGGCTATATCGTCCACCCCTAGCCCACACTGCCAAAATAACCAAAACCTGGTTCAATGACCATGGTATCACTGTGTAATTACTGTGTGATTTCATGTAATATTCTAATTTTTGGAAATCCTGTTTTCGTGGGTTTTATGAGCTGGAAGCCCAAATTATGTACAAATAAACAACTAAATACTTGAAATCGTCTAAGTTGGGGGCCCTGAATCTATAATCTATGGAAGTTTAACGTTTTGAATGGAATTATGGAAATAAATAAACTTTTCCATGATATTCAAATTTTTTGGAAAGGGTCTGTACTTTGTAATTTTGTGTATTGTACTAACACAAATGTTTGAAAAAAAGTGCACTTTTTTATCTGTTGTGATATTAATACTAAGAGTTTTGAGAATGTACACCTTACTTGTAAAAAATGGTACCAAAGCGAATAACATTTTTTAAATATGAACTACAAGCAATAGCACACACACAAAAACCACAATAGAATAAACACAATAGATGCAAATTACATAATCTGTGCTTTTCAAGTTTTTCATGTAGGTTTTTTTTTTTTTTTTTTTTTTTTTGCAGTGATTAACTTTAAAAACACAGACAGCAGCTTGATTATTAGGTTGCTGTCACTTTAAGACATAATGCACGTATCCATTATACTGATATTGTACACATGCATTGTCTTTCTCAACTGTTGTTTACGTTCACTTAAGACATCACCGACTATGTTTAATAGGATAATCGGCAAGACGGGCATTTTGACATAATTTTGTGTGAAATAGTCCGTTCAAGCGCAAGACGCGTAAGAGATCAATTCAGTATTAGCGACTTTCTGGGCTTTCTGTCAGATGCGCGCAAGTTATCTTTCACGTTGTCTTGCTAAAAAACTTGTGCGAATGATAAACTTTCATGACCATACAGCACTGGCCCGATCGGGACAGTGACAGTTCTGTCAACTCTTGGCCATCGGGCTGTCCTGTCGAGCCCTGCATTTAGATATAGCGTGTCAATTCTCTACACTCTCAGCCCAGCGACAGTGTGTAAAGCTCAGTAGGCAATGAAAATATATCTGCACTGAACTTATTTTTTGCCTCTAACTCAATCACAGGCGACTGAAATCGTACAATTCACTAGACTAGGCAATGGCTAATTAAAGAAATGTTTTAGTCGCCTAGCATGAACTTTGGTCACATATGCGAGTGATTTACTCGCATATTAGATGGTTGAACAGGATTAAGAGACGGTATAAAGAATATTGTATTCACATTGTATTGTATTTTTTCTTTCCTTCATTCCATTTCACTAGTTTCCATCCCATTAAAGTCCATAAGCATTCATGTTTATTCTCTTTCTAGTCCTAAATGTATTGCTTTCACTATCTCATTGTTTACTCTGTCATCCATCCATTTTCAATCAAATTTTATTTTTTTCTGAGACTAAACATTACGATTTTTAAGAGTGACATTAAATGATTAAGAGCGGGATGTCTTTTGTAGTTTACTCTCCAGGTGGCTTCATTTCCTGTTCCCTTGTCTCTTACAGTCTCTCTCTTTGCCTCTTCAGATCTGTTGAGAGGAAATGAAGTTAATCTCAATGTCAGTGAGAGATTTACTCCTTACATGGCAAGCTTTTACTGTACAGAGGCTTGTGGTTGCACATGAGAGAGATCTCTTATATCTGCACATAGTGCCAAAAAGCGAACAGTTTTACTGCTTTTTCATCTTTCATGAGGATGGATAACAGGCTGTTTATACAGTATGTAGATCTGTGTATGTTTGTGGGACCACGTGTGTGGGCTGGCTTTTATTGCTTCACTCAGTCACGTCTCCAGCCAGGTTCTTCTATAATGTCCTGTAGTTACAATCCATAAGTATAAATCACAGCACGCTACTATAACACTTTGAGCTGCTATGGATAATTTATCTTAATACAGGTTGTAAAGACCTGCTGAGTGTCTCTGTCCCTCACCGTCTCCATTTCTGTCCCTCCCATAGTTTTAGATGTTCTTCTTTTTGCCCATCACCTTCTTTCTTTGTTTATATCTTCTTTTTTTTTTCTCGGTACACTGATCTCCCTCTTTCTGTTGTATGTACCTTCAAATCATGCAGCAAGTAGCACAGTCCAAAAGTGTCAATAATAAATACCAGAGATTTGAGAGATTACAGTCTCGGAGGTGTTGACAGATGCCTCCTCCACAGCTGATTTAAGAGAGTGACAGGACCAAAGGCACACCAGAGACATTTTTGTCTTTGTCTTACCATCAGCTCTGCACGTATGATGGAGCTCACTGAGAACCATGCTCACTCATGTTCAAAGCAAGCAAAGGGTCAAAGGTTACACTATGGAAACAGAGTGAGAGTGTGTGGAGAGGGCATCTTAAAAAAAATTCCGTCACTCACTCGGGTTTCTGACACATTTTAAAAGAAAAAGAGGAAGAATCAGAATCAGAATCAGAAAGAGCTTTATTGCCAAGTATGCTTGCGCATACGAGGAATTTGTCTTGGTGACAGTAGCTTCCAGTACACATACAATACAAAGTGACAAGACAAGTGACAAGTAACAGGTATAAATAAAAAATAAAATAAAAAAAATAAAAATAGAAAAAATAAAATAAAAAGATTATAAATTATAAATATATATAAAGTTATAAGGTGCTATAATGAAATGTCTGAGGGAAGTATTGCACATGTTTGTTCCACAGTAGGGGAACATTTAAGTGTTCATGAGGTAGATGGCCTGGGGAAAGAAACTTTTCCTGTGTCTGGTTGTTTTTGTGCTCGGTGCTCTGTAGCGTCGACCAGACGGTAACAGTTCAAACAGAGAGTGTGCTGGGTGTGACGGGTCCAGAGTGATTTTGCGAGCCCTTTTACTCACTCTGGATGAGTGCAGTACTTTGAGTGTGGGAAGGGTAGTGCCAGTGATTCGCTCAGCAGTCCGAACTATCCGCTGTAGTCTACGGAGGTCGGTTTTGGTAGCAGAGCCGAACCAGACGGTGATGGAAGTGCAGAGGATGGACTGGATGACAGCTGAGTAGAACTGTACTGAAAGGAAAGGACATACGACTGTAGAAAAGAACACAAGGTTTATTTTAAATGCCTTTCACACGTATATAACTCACACACGTATATAAAAGCGGAACATATAAAAAATCTTGTATATATTTTATACTGCCCACTCAGTTGTGCCTGCCCATACAAAAGTGCATGTGAATTGACCATCTCTTCCTCTTTACTACTAGATATAGCATGAAATTAACATGAATGAATATCAGATTTTTTTGTTGTTGAAAGATTCAGTACAACAATATGTCCCATAAGTTTACATTTACCTCAGAAAGTCCATTCAATGACCATAGCTTGATAGTTAGCTAGAAAGATTAACTCTAGAGTCTTTTGCTAAATGTGTTTATTATATATTATATATTCATTATATATATTTTTTGCTTAACCTGTTCTTAAATAATTAATGTTTGAATGAAAACAAGTTTTCATGACAGCCACCATTTAAATGTTTATATTAAAAAACCGAATTGCAGTAAAAACATAATTATGTCATTAAAAGGTTATTATTATTATAATATAGTTATAAACTGCCTTACAAATCAGTTGTTAGTTTTAACCTTGAATATTTGAGTAATGTACTTTACCTGATATCGAAATTGAATTGAGATTGGAATTGAATAAAAATCAAATTAAGTTGTGAAATTTGTGTAAATAACAGCCCTAATTGCTATGTGGTTGTTTGGTACCTGCACAAAGTAAATATAGAAGATTTGTCAAATTATTTTCACTTTATCCAAAAAAGTCCAATCACCTCTCCTCAACAAGCTGCATAAATCTTAGCAAGAATGTTACGTGGGAGTAGAGATTTGTTAAATGCCCTTAAGCAGTAGTAACAGTGATTTTTGCATTCTAAAAAAAAAAAAAAAAAAAAAAAAAAAGATTGAATGAGACATATGGGGAATCTACATGTAGAATGAACATTGAGAGCATGGAGAAATACATAGATGAAAGATTGATGGACTGATGGAAGAAAATGCAAATTCCCCTTAGGGTTAAAGAAGAGTTTTTTTCCGCTTGAAGAGGGCCCCCTTTTATTGTAACATTTAGATAGGTTTATGTTTATGTTGTTTTAGTTCATTGTACATGCCTTGTCTTAACATGCCACTATAGCCTTGGGCTGGATTTACTCTTTTCTTTGAAATGGATTTTTGCTCTATTCGCTCTGTTTTTCTTTCATTTATTGTTGTTTGGCTTGCTTTCACTCATTCTTTCAATTCTTTCATTTACCCCACCCTTCTCTGTCATCCATATAATCTTCACAGTGAATTGACACCCTCAGGGCAAAGCCCCCCAAGCACTTGTTTATTCATCTATAAGTTCACCATTGTTGTGAAAGAGTCTGATATAGATATAAAAAAGGAGCACAGTAATATTTACCAGCAGTGATCCGTAAGAATTGTCAGTAAGTATTGCATTCATACATCTGTGTAATTAAAAGTTGTTGTTGTGCTGCAAGAAAGCCTGTTATTGGAATGGCTCTGTTTATTCATCTGTGTTTTGCCTCCCCTCCTTCTCTACAGGACTACATCATCCTTTCTTCCCTCGGTTGTTTTTTCCACATATCTATTGCACAGGATCTCCTTAATTCCTCCCTCATTCTTTACCTATGATGTGTCCACCTGTGAATTATATAAACAGTTTTCTGTAGTTTGATGCCAACAGCTCAAATGTACCCTTGTCTAAGCTTTGTTTGTGCATGAGCCGGCTTTTAGGGCCACTGGAAACAGCATAAGGTGTCAGGTGTAAAATGACCACGAAGGATATTTGATAAATACAAATTTTCACAAAATAATTTATGAAATGATGAAAAAATAAATGAGAAAATATTTTTTTTCGCATTAATTATTCATGTTTCATAGCAAAGTATAGGTGTGGATGTTATTCTAAAGGCCTCGCTTTTTCCCCTCCTAATGATAATAGAGCTTTCTTTCTATCTTTGTCTCTCTGTTTCTCTCATTAACCAACCACCCTTGCTTATCAACGGAGCAATTTGCTTCATGTTTTTTTTATTTTTTTTTATATCAGTTTCCTCCATATACTCTGAGTGGCCAGTGTAGAAACAGAAAGGCATTTGTGATGACATTTTTACAGTTTCTAAGTTCTGCTTTTCAATTTCTACCATCATTTAACTCTCATTACAAACCTGTATGACTTACTTTCTTGTATGAAACACAAAAGAAGACATTTTGAAGAACAATGATGTCCAAATAACATTGGACGCCATTTGACTTTAATTGTATGGACATTTCAGACATTTATTTTAAACTTCACACCCGGTCAAAATTGCATTGTTTCAAGAAAAACAAAAATAAAATCACAAAAAAGTTGCATCAGCGCATGCATTTGATTATTACATTCAGAAATAACGTAAAATACCTGTAAATAAAATGAAATGTTTTCAAACATTATAAAAACTATAAACATGTATTTTAAGCCCCCTCTGTCCACAACAAAATTATTAATATTTAACGATATTCAGGACAGAACAGGACTGAAACATAAAAGTATAAAACAAACATAAATTTATAGTGTCATTCATTATAATCGGCAAGCCTAAACAAATTTATATAAAGCAAAACTGAAACTACCGGCTTGTGGGAAATGTGCTTTACATATAAACTTGGGCTCACATGCCTCTCTCTCATTCGGCACAAATCCAAATGTGTGCTTTGTGCATGTTTTGTGTGCTTGACGTTAACTGCATAATGTAAGTAGCTTTGGAATATAAGTCGCAGCACATTTCAGATGTGACTTTTAACCTTTAACATACAGTCCTGGTGAAGTTTTCCTTAGCAAACGCCTCTATAAAGCTCAAGTGTGCGTGATAGTATTACAGTATACTCTACTGTAGCATAGTTTAGCTTAGTACAGCCAAGTACTATCATGTGTAAAGCATCGAAAGTATGTGTGTCACATTATTGTGAAATTAGAGGTAATTTTAGTGGTAATATATATGGCTGCAATCTTTTGGAGTTTCAGTGCACTTTATCGCTTACGGATGCTAAGATGGAATGAAAAATGCTAGACGTCACCCACCCTCGAGAGCTCAGGCCCCGGAGCTAGACATTCCCATGATGGCATTCCCAAATCTGTGACAGGGGCAGGCCTCAGCTTAGTCTCCAACCGTTAGCTAAGCAGTTGAACCCCCTCACCTACACACCCACAGTATGCACACCCACCGCCTCTGATCCTCTGTATTATTACCCTCAGCTCTGATGCTTTATTCTTTCCCCTTCTCAAACATTTAACCTCCTGATTAATCCAAAAATATCATACCTTTCCTGAGACCGTCATCATTTACTTACTCTCTTCTTTCCCCCCTATTGTCACCCCTCTATCCTTTCTTGAAAGATGAATGCACCTCATCACTCTCTCCACGACCTTTTTACCTATCTGTCTCACCTGTCTGTTCCTGCCTAACTGCTCCAGGGCAGATTTAGGATCTGTTGGCTATCTTTTTACTTGTTTTCTGTAAAAGACAATGGCAATGCACTGCTCATTAATTATATCAATGTGGTTGTGTAATCACATGAGGGAGTGGAGAGAATGAAGAAGAGTGGAGTGGAGTGGTGGTCTTCAGATTTAAAGCATTGTAAATACTAATGATTTGAGTTGTCTTAGAAATGATGTGGTAAGTTTAAGTTTTTATTGTGCACTAAGGTTGTCAGCTCATTGGTTGATTGAGTGTCCTCCAGCCAAGTCATTATGTTTCACCATGTTTTAAAGCCAAATGTGGTCTGTGGTTTCTGTTAATGGCCAAGGTTTGTGGCTTTGGTAAAGAAAAGTTCTACTACACTGGTTCAGCACCAGGTCACAGTAAGATCTGGGTTGATCTCATCTGTGATACACAATGCGTGTATCAATGCTGTAAATAACTAGTGTAATCTGGACCACATTAACTCTCTCCATTAACTGTAAACCCCCTTAGGAGGGTTTAAAGCAGGAGACTTTAATAAGAACAGTTCTATGTTTTTTCATGTCACTGAGTAAGTGCACTTAGACACCCCTATGTGACAATACAATCACAAAATTGTGATCATCAATTTAACCATTATGCAGTATGAAGAAAATGTGACCCGTTTCATTGACTAAAAATAGACTAAAACGCCCAGATATTTAGTCGACTAAAATTTGACTAAACAAAAACAGTTGACAAAGGGTTGACTAAAATATGCTAAAAACTAAAAAGTACATTTGACACAGAACAAAGACTGACTAAATAAATAGATGACGAAATTACTCTGAAAGTCCCCCTGTAGTCAGTAATTTTAGCCCTTAACTCATCTTTGATCACCAAAATGACATATTTGAACAATTTTCCTGTGAAAAAAAAATGCTTGAATGCAACTCTACACCCTTGCTTCATTTAGTATGCGAATCCATGAAAAGAATTAGCCCCACCTCCACTCACGCCAGCTCAGAGATCCACTCGGCCAACTTACTGAGGTAGACACTGCTTAATGGTATACACTCTTTATAACGTCGGACACATTACGGTAATTAATATGATTAGCCTTTTGCTTGACTATGTTATCAAACAGCTAATAATGTGTTGCTAATGTTCCACAAACCATGTTCCCGTTCGCATCTCATAGACAGCTGCCTTCTAACAATCATCAGAAATGTTTTGAACAGCTCAGAACATCAGTGGAGAAAGGCATATCGTTCATCATAACATCGTAATATACATACGCCCGCTATATAGCTGAATCTAACCGATTTTTCATATCAACAGAAAAATATACTGGGATAACCTGGCTTCTCCCGCGGCTTCCTTTTGTGACGTCAGAAACACAAGCGATTTCAAACCACGTTTTTGAGACTGTCTTTGGTTAACTTCAGTTTTATGGAGAAAATACTCAGCAATGGTGTTGAATTATGAATTTGGACATGGTTTGTCTTAAAGTACATTAAAAACGCCAAATAGACATATAAACAACACTAAAAACTTGATTTTCACCACAGGGGGATTTTAACATGTCAGCATTATTGTTTAATTTGAATATATGTGTTCAGACAACTGTTTTTGACTTGTTGGGACAACATTTAGTGGAATTCTGATAGTCTTACATTGGTATTATGTAGTTTTACATTTATTAGTATTTATGACGCAAAACGCCCCATAAACCGTAAATTATATAGTTGCTGTTTAAGTGCATATATTAAGAGTATAGACCTATAAAATAAATGTGTATGGCATACTGTAGATGACTTGGTTTTGGAAGAATTTGATAAGAAATGTTCATATTGAAGTCTGAGATCTTTGATTGCAGTTGGTATTGTGGCAAATTTGAGCAAAGTTTTATTATTTAAATCTTTTTTGAAACTCTGAGACGTGGTCTTATCAAAGAAGCAAAGATTGATATAATAATTAATCGAACATGTATCTGGATTGAAGTACATTATACACATGTACTTGCATGCATACATGTCTTTGTTTATCCCTTGTTAACAACAACCAAACATGAGTGTCTTGTACACATCCTGCAATGCTTTAAATTATCAACTCACTCTGTTTGCCTCAGGACTCCGGCAGTCTGGGAGGAATTGTATACAATCTGTCTCTGTTCTGTTCATTCATTAACATCAACCTTTGTAGTATGGATTACACCAAACTGTGGTCAGAGACGCTGCAGATTTCAGAAGGACACAGGCTCAAAGATGAGTTTGGTTCAAGGCTTACAACATTGTTTGAAGTTCAGGAGCTGCATGCTTTGACATTAGCCCTTCTCCGGGGGAATCTCTGCACTTCAGGTCAACCCCCTTAGTCTAGAACATTCTTTTGGTTCGGATTTTTTTAGCCTTGCTTGAACCGATGTGGGAGGGCATTACCTTTAGTTAATGGGAAATATATCAACGCACTTGCATTGCTGATTAGCTGTGTTTAACAATCCATTAAACTGATTCAGATATGCCCCCATCCTGGCTGTAGTCATTCATTACATCTGTATCACAGTTTTCAATCCACATGGGACTTCAACCTTACCAGGCTTGCGGGGTGTACTGCTCCTTGTAGCCTAGTGCTGATTTCCTGTGGCGATGATGGAAAAGAGCCTCCTTCTCTTAACACCTTGTGCTCTTGGGACTTGCAGAAGGCTAGTCGCTGCCCTCTTTTCTAACTCAAACTGAGTTTTAATGGTTTCCTGGTTTGGCTTCAAAGCCTCATACTCTGACCTATGCTGAGTGGTGGTTTCCGGTAGAGCTCATAGCAGGTGGTCTGCAGAGCGTTGGCCTACAGCCAGTGATGCACAAACACCTTCAGCCAGCAAAAGAGACCAAGCCAGCTAAGCTTCCAGACTCTTCCTTCATGTTGAGAGTGACATAAAAATTTCAGTTTCCCTGGAACTGGAACCGTTTCATCAGCAGCTAAAAATGTAACTTAGATGCATATAACATTGGATGGCTTCAATATTGCACCCAAAGAGTGGTCTGTGTAACTCCAAATAGTCCTGTTTGATAAGATCTCTGTCATGTTATGTTGGCATGCAACAATGTCTAGTGATCACTGTGGTGGCATTGGTTTTAGAAGGTGGGTTGTCATGAAGGGGAAAGAGAAGAATGGATAAAGAAAATCTGCAAATCCACTAAGTTAATATTATATAGCCGATTAGCCGCAAGCCGCGGCAATCATCGGACCGGAGTACTAATGGCCCATGTGGATGATTAGCAATCCAATTGAAATGTTACTTATGATGTGGTTTTATAGCAGTCCATCTTGAATCTTCACTGAAAGTTACAATTTAAATATATGTGTGGACTCATATTCAACATTTAAATTTAGATGAAGCGTATGTCATAGGATGCCACAGGACCATTTTAAATGAATGTGAAGATATAATTTGCAGCTCAAAACCTTATTTATCTTAAGGCTCTTTTCATTTTTATAATTTATTTATATATGTGTTGCCTTTAGTGTACATATAGATATAATAGTCATAATGAGTCATACCAGACACATACAAATTGTATCTTCAAATCTAAACTGTTTAATAGGTCAAAATTATTTTGAAAACTTTTTGTCAGCATGGTCTAGAACGTACTCGGTTAGTAACGTAACCTCGGTTCTCTCTAGAGAGGGAACGAGTACTGCGTAAGTCTTACGCTAGGGGAAAATCTCTTTTCCGCGAGATACTGAAGCCAAAAAATTATCCTTAATTTTTAAAATAATGTAAAACGCGTTGCGGCAGCATGCAGACACAGGCGAGACGGCTCGCGCGCCTATTGGCTGCCCTGCGGCAACTGCAGCAGCCTATCGATAAGGCCCACTCGTGAGCTCCAATGGGGGCGCTTCGCGCCCAATACGTCACGTCCCGCCGAAACGGGCGTGGCCTTGGGCTATAAATATAGCTTCGAGAGGCTAGCTAACTGTTTTTTTATCGCCGGAGCGAACCAGAGCATGTGCAGGCACGGCAAGATACGCAGTACTCGTTTCCTCTCTAGAGAGAACCGAGGTTACGTTAGTAACCGAGTACGCTCTCTTACGAGAGGTTCTCTCGTACTGCGTAAGTCTTACGCTAGGGGAACACAGTGTAAAACGCAGTGCATGCTAAGATCCAGCACCAAAGTCCCAAGGGCAAGTGCCCGGGCTCATATAGTACATGATCGTAAGGGACTCACAGAGAGTCCAGGAAAGAGTGGCTAGAATAGCATAATTCCTGTAAAATATAACATCCTATAAGGAACAGTTACACTGATAACGTTTCATACAGTCAGGGCGACCCCGGCCTGGACTGACGAATATAGTGGGTCTTACACACTGCCCATAAAGCTGCGCGATCAATCAGCGAGCGTTTGCTCAAGCAGTTTCAGTATTCTGGGCCGAAAGCATCGGGGCAGACAGTACCGAATTATTAGACCGAAAGCAGCTTAGCCTGCAAAGCGGGAACCTCTAGGTTATAAAACCTTATAAATGTAGACGGGGAGGCCCAGCCTGCCGCCATACAGATATCTTGCAAGGCAATCCCACTAGACCAAGCCCACGACGAGGCCATACCTCTCGTGGAGTGCGCTCTGACACCTAATGGGCACTGCAAGCCCTTAGAGGTATAAGCCAGCGCTATAGCATCGACTATCCATCTGGATAGGCTCTGTTTCAACACGGCAAGGCCCTTAGAGCGTCCGTAGAATGAAACAAAGAGCTGCTCTGTCTGTCTGAAAACAGACGTGCGAGACACATAAGCCCTTAATGCCCTGACAGGGCAAAGGAAGCTGGCGTCCTTTTCCTCGTTAGAGACCGGCAGGGCGGACAGGGAAATCACCTGAGCCCTGAACGGTGTGTTGAGGGATTTAGGAACGTACCCGTGCCTCGGTTTGAGTATGACTTTCGAGTCATTTGGCCCAAACTCCATACATGTCGCGCTTACTGAGAGCGCTTGTAAGTCCCCTATACGCTTCACTGAAGCGAGAGCCAGTAGAAACACTGTCTTGAAAGATACGTGTTCGATATCTATTGATTGGATCGGCTCAAATGGGGCACCTTTCATGGCCTCCAAGACCGTAGAAAGGTCCCATATGGGAACTGAGGGAGGTCTGGGAGGATTTAACCTCTTAGCTCCTCTAAGGAAGCGAATGACCAGATCGTTCCTTCCAAGTGACTGGCCAAGCGTTGGTTTAGAAAACGCTGCTATAGAAAACGGGGCTCTTCCCTCATCCAGTAGCTCTTGTAGGAAGGAGAGAACCTCCGTCACTCCACAGTCTCGGGGTGAAAAGCTGCGTGCTGTGCACCAGCTAGAGAACACAGACCATTTCGAGGAATAGAGCCACCTCGTAGAGGGGGCTCTAGCCTGCATGATCGTGTTTAACACTTCCCGTGGGAGATCAGTTGATGGCCCACGCATGTAGGGACCAAAGCTCCGGGCGAGGATGCCAGATCGAGCCCCTGGCCTGAGAGAGGAGGTCCCTCCTCACTGGTATTGGCCATGGGGCAGAGCTCGTCAGCTGCATCAGAACTGGGAACCAAGCCTGGTTCTTCCAGAACGGAGCCACTAGTAGCACTGAGCATCCGCTTTCCCTGATCCGCTCTAACACCTGAGGTAGGAGCGCGACGGGGGGAAAGGCATAGAGCGGGCAGCGGGGCCAGACGTGGGCCAGCGCATCCCTGCTCTTGGAGAAAAACTCCGGGCAGTGAGCGTTTTCTTGAGACGCAAACAGGTCTATTTCCGCTCTGCCGAACGTCTCCCACAGCAGTTGGACTGTTTGCGGGTGTAGAGACCATTCCCCTGCTGGAACATTGTTCCTGGACAGTCTGTCTGGTCCCACGTTCAGGTGGCCAGGCACATGCGCTGCTCTGAGCGAGCGCAGATTGTGCTGAGCCCATACCAGGAGGTGTTCTGTCAACCTGTAAAGGTTTCGAGATGTGATGCCTCCCTGGCGATTTATGTAGGCCACCACTGACATGTTGTCCGAGCGGACCAAGACGTGGTGTCCTGATATCTGGGGACGAAAGCGCCTCAGCGCGTTGTCGACTGCCAACATTTCCAGGCAGTTTATGTGCAGAAGCTTTTCCCGTTCTGACCACTGGCCGAAGAACGGTCTGCCCTCGAGCAGCGCTCCCCATCCCGAGGTGGAGGCGTCCGTAGACACCACCTTCACACTCGAGGAAGTCCCCAGGCTTACACCTGACTGGTACCAGTCGGTCGCTCTCCAAGGTTTCAGTGCTGAGATGCATTTCTGATCGACCTTGAGGCGAAAAAGACCAGAAGTCCACGCTCGGCGCGGTACTCACGCTTTTAGCCAGAACTGCAGCGGTCGCATGCGAAGCAGACCCAGCTGAAGAACTGCTGATGCTGCGGCCATGAGACCCAGCATCCTCTGATACTTTTTGAGCGGGACTATAGCGCTGCGGCGGAAGGTTTCCGTCATGCGCTGAATAACCAGTCTGCGCTGCAGCGATAGCTGAGCCGTCATAGACAGCGAGTCCAGTTCTGTGCCCAGAAAAGATATTCTCTGACTGGGAGACAGTGAACTTTTCGCCCAATTGACTTCGAGACCCAGATTCTCGAGATGCTCGAGTAAAATGGTCCTGTGTGTAGTGTTTGTGGGCACTGGGATGTGGGCACGTTCACTACATTTAGTGCGCAACCGACATGAGTCGATTTTATGTGCCCAAGCCCTGTGGGGCGGGCTGTGTCTGCGTGTAGGAATGGGCACTGGACAGCTGGCATTTTTACTACACTCATAACACCAGAAAATACACTCTTTATGGGATTTATCTGGGTCGCCGTAAAAACGGCGTTTGTGTGCAGGCAAGCGGGCAGTGTAACCGACTTGTTTACTGCAGAATACACTGGAACAGTCACATTTTCTGGAACTGAACGAGCGAGAAGTTTGGGTGGAAGTCTGGCTGCAGCGGGACTTGAACACCGTCACTTTCCTAGGCGGGCTAGGAAGACTTTGAAGCCTCTGGCTTTATCTCAATCTTTGGCCGGGGCCCACGCGGAGGGGGGCGGCGGCCGGTAGAGCGAGAGCGCGGTCTCGGGTCCCGGGTCCCGGGCTTGTCGACGCTGTGAGGCGGCAGCGGGGGGCGGAGGCTGCGGTTGCGAGCTTCGAGCAGACGGCTGTTTAGAGCGGCCTGCTGCGGAGCTAGAGCGCTTCGGCAGAAAGTGCTTCATGGCCTGCGACGTCTTTTGTACCTCAGCGAATCTGTCCGCGAAATCCTTGACGGCATCCAAAGAGGCCAGCAGAAGAGATGGGGGCGTCGAGGAACGCAGCGCGCTCCGAGTCCGGCATCTCAGAGAGCGTCAGCCAAAGGTGTCTCTCAGCAACGGTGAGAGAGGCCATGTTCCGCCCTATGGCCTGTGCAGCGGATTTTGTAGCGCGGAGTGCGAGATCAGTAGCACTCCTCAGATCCGGCACGCTGATAGCTTCCACGCCTTCCTCATCCAGTTTTCAGAGAAGGTTGGCCTGGAAGATCTGGAGGGTGGCCATAGTGTGCATAACCGGTATAAGCGCGACGTTGGCAGCGCCGAGATAAGCTTTAGATGGCAGCGCCGTCTTAGCGAGCTGTCCAGCAGAGGGCGGGCAAAGATGGGCTGCTACTGCTTCTTCCACCAGAGGAAGAGAAAGGTATCCTCTGCCTTTAGCACCGTCCACCACGGAGAATGCTGCTGAGGCAGAAGTACGCATCCTGGCCGAAAAGGGGGCGCTCCAAGACTTTGCGAGTTCTTCGTGAAGCTCAGGAAGAAACGGGGCGGGTCTTGAAGGCGTCGAAACGCGGTCCCCCTGCAGGAAGCAACCGTCCAGCCGGTTGCGTGCAGGCTCGTCGGGCGCTGACCACTCGAGGCCGAGGCTCTCTGTGGCCTGTGTGAGCAGACGCGTCAGCTCAGCTTCAATAATTGGCTCTTTTTCCTGACGTCTCGCGGGCAGCCAATAGGCGCGCAAGCCGTCTCGCCTGTGTCTGCATGCAACATTATAATGTTTTTTTTTTTGTAATGGCGGAATTTTGTGAAACTTGGTGTGTGTCCTCAGAATGTCCTGTTGTCTCTGTCCAATCTTAATGGAACTTGACACACATTGCATTCAGCAGCTTTAGGTCAACTCGTAAACATATCTTTGCAATGTTTTGAATCAAAATTCTTATACCTTTTTGTTGTGTGGACCTGAATGTGCTAGAACATGCCAAAATGTTTTTACAAGCTCTATATTGGTATTCCATCAAAAAAGATACAAAAGACTAACATATTTCTTAAATCTTAAATCATACAAGTAAACCTTAGAGGTTGTGTAAGCTGGTGTAGTTACTCTGTACTGTAAATCAGCAGGATCACATGCTCAAAATGTAACAAATATTGTGTCTCCACTTGGAATAAATGAGTCATGCTGTGATATGCCCATCTGTAATACCTACCAGGAGAGATTCTTGTTCTACATGGTTTGGTTGTGTTTTTCTAGCACACTGTACTTTGTCTTTTCTTTTTTTCCAACAGGAGAAATATGAGCCTATAAATGTGATCGCTAAAAAGCACAATATTTTCTTATATTCCAAAGGATGAAAGCTTGGTCATGGACATCTTCCAAAAGAGTTTGCAGAAACAAGCTGAACTAACAGCTTTTAGAGCACCGCAAACTGAGATCACACCAATGGTCCATGGACCCCTTCCCCTTCCTCATCTTTTCCTTGACATGGGCATGTGATATTACTCCAGCTTTCAAGTGCTGTTTCACACTGACCAGCAAAGTTTTCCTACACATACTTTGGTCCGAATGAGAGCATATGGAGACCTATGCCCAGGGGCGTAGCCATCATTTCACAAGTGAGGGGGACAGAAATGTCAAGTGTAATTCCAGTTTTTTTCTTCTGACATTTGTCTAATTGATCGATTTTATTTATTTACTATCTCTTGATTTTCTGCAACGTTATAAGTTATTACCTCTATGAGTCCATTTTTGGACTTTCTGTGAGAGAGCGCCCTCTGGCTTTCATTATGAATGAAGCATATTACATGATTGTTTAGCTCCCATTATGCTTACATTGCGTCATTTTGAATAAGAATGAAATATCAGGTCATGCGTAGAATATATTGTCTCTTTGAATTTAGATCTAGATTTATTCACATTGGCCCATGATAACCTCTATGTGAACCCACTTGCCCGGGAAAAAGTGCGGGGGACGAATTTACGTTTTATTAAAAGTGTCCCCCCTCCCGCGTATGCTACACCCAGGCCCATGCCTGCCCTAAAACTCCTTTATGAACTCTACGAAAAACTAGGGGTGTAAACGAGATCTCTCGCCATGAGATATCGCGTGACTAAAATGTTGACGAGATTTCTCGTAGAGTGAAAAGCTGTCTCGCGATATCGTCATGACAGAGCGTGAGGGTGAAATTAGCATAGGATATGCCACCGCTACATTCACATTATATTACGGGGCCCACCGCAGCACTGCTTCCACTGTCGTTTTGCTGTTTTTATAAAAATAAAAACTATTGTAAACATCTTCTCTTCTCATCCTGCACGAGTTGCAGTCGCACACAGTGCAGTAGGATCACTGATCGCGTGACGATGGCAGAGGATTCGTTGCGCAACAGAAAAATTGATGGATAGACAGATACAGTAGATCAGGGGTCGGCAACCTAAGGCACGCGTGCCAACACTGGCACGTGGAGGGTTAATCGCTGGCACGCAAGCAAATGCGAGAGAAGTGTATGTGTTTCATTCAGATAAAGTAGTCTGCCTGCACACAGATCTACGTTTTAATGTAATAATTCCTCATAGTTAAAAAAGCGTATTTTATTAAGTTAGGAGAAGAGATGCACCGATTGATCCGCTGGTGACCAGAATTGGCCAATTTTCACGTGATCGGCCATGACCGGCGACCGGCCGGTCAGTCTGACATATGCCGATTTTATGCCGGTCAAATGCACTCGGGCTCCCCATGATTAACATCGAGGAACATCAGCATCACACGTGCACACGGAACGCACATGTAGGAAACCTCGTGAATTACGGCCGTTTCACGCATATTTTTTTCGGCGTGCATGTTAATCAATGAGTGCATTCACAGCAGTGAGCGCGTGAGCGCCGCACTGAGCAGCAGTGAAGAGGGGGTTTCGCCGCCGAGTCTATTTTGTCTGCGCTGCTCACGGTCAATTAAAGTGAAAGCACACTTTTGATGGACAAAATAAATATGATTTCAAACAAAAGTGCCCAAAATGCACAGAATGTGCATGTCTAGTGTGTTTTAACAAGAACTGGATTAGGTTATGTCAGAAAAGAAAATGAAGACTCAAAAATATTTATATAAAATTTACCCATTTAAACTTGCTTTTATTATTCAGTTTGGCTAAAAGGATATGGTATTTTATAAAATAAAAAAATAAAAAATATATATAGAAAATAAATATTTGTGTGTGCTGTAAAGTGGTTAGAAAAAATGAAATCGGTATCGGCTAAAATCGGTATCGGCAGGTCAAACTCAATGAAAAATCGGAAATCGGAATCGGCCTAGAAAATTGTAATCGGTGCATCTCTAGTTAGGAGTTATAAATACTATTAAATTGTCTATCTAAATTCAAAACAAATTTCAAGAGAAATATTTAAATGTATGTAATATTTGTGTAAGCCATTATGAAAATGTAAAAATGTGTATTTATATGAGTGTGTGTGTGTATATATATATATATATATATATATATATATATATAGGCTATGTGTGTGTTGTGGCACAGTGATGAACTCGGAAACTTAAAAATGGCACTTTATGACAAAAAGGTTGCCGACCCCTGCAGTAGATGGATGGCTAGATAGATGGTCTGTCTATCACGGCGTGCCAGGTGCCAGGTGATGCAAAAGTGGAATGACATGAATTTGAAATGGCTAGAAATGTGGTTGGTGATGATATCTGTAGAGTCCAAGAATGCAGATAATACACAGAGTGCTTTGAGTTTGTGAGAATGGGCGATCTTCTGGTGCTCCTGAAGCTCACGCTAAGACATGTTAACAGAGGACAAATGTTGTCTTTATTCACCCCTTCCCTATCCCTCTGCATCTTTCTGTCCCTTGACTTGCTCATTTTCCCAGCTAAGGGAATGATGTGTCTGGAAGACTCTAAACGTCAAGCTGCATTCCATGGTATTAATATATATTAAAGGTTGTTTTTCTATAAAGCCTTATTGACTGTAAATATTGACATTGAAGTCTATCCAAAAGGTAATATTAGGAAGAAAAACTTTTTCATGACACAACAAGCTGGTAGATGTTTGGAATTTACCCTCTAAACAGATCTCAATCATAATAGATGTAATGGAAAGCCAGGGAACTGCTCAACACCTGTGAAAACATAATTAGATGGCACATGATTTATTGTAAATAACACTGAACACACAAACATATATATTTTTTAAATGAACAAACAAGTAAGGTGAGAAAACACACGCACACAAGAGAACGCGATTGTTTCACTATATTAGTGAGAACATTGCATGGACTTCCATTGATTTTATATCATGTTAATTATATTTTCTATCACCTAACACAACCCCTACCCCTAAACATAACCCTCACAGAAACATGCGCAAAATGTCCATAGATATCATGATTTTAAACTGTACAAACTTCACAGTTCACATTTTTGAACTGCTTCACCTCTTATTCTCTATTTAAAGCTCCCCAAACGTCCACTTAGTTCGGTTGCAGTGGCTTCCCTTAAATAGATAAAGTGGACTGAACTCACACCAACAGACACCTCGAGCTACTGTTTCACTTGCCTCTTTACTTTGTTTGACCCTTGATCTCCTTCACATTTCCTCATTCATCAAACATGCTTTCCGTTTCCTCTCCAGTTCTCTGAGGATTGTGATGTGTTTGTCCATCGAGCCTGCTTTAGCTTTGATTAAAGCAAGTTTGCAGTGCAAATTGCAAATGTAGCAGAAAAGTTATTGTTCAATAATTAATTTTAAAAATCTTAATAGCGAAGGGGAACTTCCGTTTTACTACTAGTTATAGCATGAAATACAGATGAATGAAAATCAGAAAGATACTGTACAACTTACTAAAATCCATATCATGTCTCATGTAATCGCTCAATCAGTGTTTCAGCTGCTAAAAGACGTCAATAAAACAGCTTGTAAACAATGTCAAAGCCGCCCAATGTCCAAAAACTCATTAGTCAGCTACCAAAAATGTAACTCTAGAGAGGGTCAATATATGCACTATATTGCATATTCATTGTATTTTTTCTTATCCTGGTCTTCAATATTTAATGTACATTTAAATAAATGTAATGTTATTATGACAGCCACCGTTTATGTATAAAAAAAAAGTACAAATCTGTTAATTTATATATTATAGGAATGTAACAAGTGGGGTTCCCTGTATGGTTTCCACCATAAGTTGAGAGATATTTTAACTAATCACACGATGATGGAGAATACAACAAGAATTATCTTTAATAGCAAATACTCAGGAATATTCAGGAAACACAGAAATAATAAAACACAACCATGAAACATAAATGATACTGAACAATGAGGAAACTAAGCGCTTAAAGGCACAAGGGAGGCTAATAAACAAAAACTAAAATGGGTCCATAACTTAATCAGTAACCAAGGAAACTAACTAGTGGCAGGAAAATGTGAACAAAGGAAACCGGTATACAGGAAATAGAAATAAACCAAAACAACATGCTTGTGATACCTGATAGGCCCCAATGAATCGATATTGAATCTAATTGAATCAAAATCTAATTAAATCGCATGGTTGTGAATCGAAATCGAAGCGAATCATGAAATTTGTGTCAGTTCCCAGCCCTAATGGCCAGCACTGCCTTTAATCACTCATCCATAAAGAAGGATACTATTTGTATTTAGGGTACACACTGAATTTTTGTCCTCATTAAAAATGTTTTCACTTAAAGAGTAGTACTTTTAAATGTTTAAAATAATTTTCATTCACATGAGATAAAGTCTGCTAATATCAGCAATTAATGAAAGCTGTTTTATTTTACATGGAGAAGGTCGCTTCTTTTGAGACTGAAGTGGAGATTGGTTGAACTGCTGAATACTATTCGCTTTATCTTGTTAACCCGCTATGTTATTGAGCACTTACAGAATCAATTAATTATGGCTGACTGTAAATAACACATTTCTGCAGTGGCACTGGTAAATAAAAAACAATCTATTCTGGTTATATATTGGCCAGTGCAACATAAACAAAACATTACAGTGCAACTCTATTTCAGTAGAAAATAAACTGAATTGTGCATGTTTGCGTGTGAATGTGTGTTTGTTTAGCATAGAATGCCTGAAAGGATCTCTCTGGTCATGCCCAGTGACAATCATTTGTCAACAATCTGATAATCATGAAGATAAGCAGCTTTTCTTGAAATGTCAAACCAAAGCCTGAACCAATGAACACACCCAAAAGACAGCAAGGAGTGCACACATTTATTTTCCCCTGTCTTTTGTGAAATGAAGGAACATGGGTACATGCTAACACATGCGTGTTTGCATGTTAGCACAGGTTCGTGTGTTGATGAGTGAAGATTAGTTATGTGACGGGGGGCACTCAACTTCAGACTGGGCCTCATCACACTGTCATTAACCTCAGATGCCAGAAAGTCAACCGGGCAAAGAAAGGCCCCCGCAGTATTGAAAACCTAGTATAAAACTCAACATGCCTTTTCACAACATCACATCAGTCCCTGTCTTTCTACACACTCAATCTGAAGCAGAGCTGATCACCAACACTTTTGCTACTCCTTAAAAAAAAAAGAAGTGTACTTCAAGTTCATTTTATAAAGTATACTTAAGTAATGTTCTAGTATATTTTTAAAGTACACTTTATGTAGTAAGTACAAGTCAATCTACTAGTAGTAAACTTGTAAGTGTCCTATTACAATACTGCTTAGGACTAAATTGATCCACTTTTAGGGCCCTTTCACACCTACCTTGTTTGGTCCGGATTTTCTGACTTTTCAGTTTGGTCCGAATCAAAATTACAGGTGTGAAACCTCCCTGTGAAACCAAACAGACGAAATTTGGTCAGACGAAAAGAGGAAGTCTCTGTCCGGATCAAACTGAACAAAGGTTTGGTTCGTTTCTAGTGTGAAAACATTTTCTGTATGGTTCGGACTTTCAGACCATTTACAGGAAGTTCCGATGGTTCCCGAGTAGCCTAAACAACTGAAGAAGAATATTTATGTGCAGATCTGTCAGTCCTGCCCACAGCGTTTCTTCCAGCTGATTCTCACACACGGGCAGACACACAAACATACACACATACAGTATTTGTCCTGCATCCTGCCTGCGACGATAAAATGTTCGCACAACGAGGACGTTCATTTGGCGAATTTGAACTAGCATCGAGTATAGTTTGTGCTGCAGGGAGTAATGCCATAACAATAAAAGTAGTGGCAACGATATGCGTCTGTTCATTCATTCTTGTCAAAGTTATCCGCCGAACTGACAACACGCCGACGTCAGATGCACGTCTGTTTACAAACCAATCAATGTCAAGATGCAGCCCATATAGATGATGACGACTGGACGCAAGTACGTCATGTAAAGTTCTTTAGTGCGCTCGCATAATTGCAATGTGAAACCAAACCAAAACTAACCGAATGTATACAATGTTTCAAAATAGGAACTTTGGTTCGGACCTTGGTGCGGACTTTCAGGTGTGAAAATGCCCTTAGTATCTAAAAAGTATACGTTTAAGTGTACTATAAATATAACAGTAGTAAACTTTAAGTGCACAACTATTTCACAGCTACATTTCACATTTGTACTGCATCTGTACTACAAGTGAACTTATACGTATACTAGTAGTTAACAATTTTTTTAATTTATGAAAGTACACTATGAAATACTCTCAGTAAACAACTAGTTTAGTAGTTTTATACTGCAAGTATACTTGTAAGTTTTCTTTAAGTGAACATAACATCATACTTATATATTATTTTTGCACTTTAAAGGGTTAGTTCACCCAAAAATGAAAATTACCCCATGATTTACTCGCCCTCAAGCCATCCTAGGTGTATATGACATTCTTCTTTCAGACAAATACAATCTGAGTTATATAAAAAAATGTCCTGGTTCTTCCAAGCTTTATAATGGCAGTGAATGGCTGTTTATGTTTTGTAGTCCACCAAAGTGCATCCATCCATGATAAAAGTAATCCACACGGCTCTGAGGGGTTAATAAAGGCCTTCTGAAGCGAACCGATGCGTTTGTGTAAGAAAAATCCATATTTAAAACTTTGCCTATAGGAATATGACGCCTATCACTGCCATATTGGCTATGTGCGTTACTTATCTGTTGTCATTGGCAACTGCTCGTGTTGCACATGCTGTGCTTTTAGCACTATGCAGCACAGATTCAAGCAGCTTGCGGTGATAGTTAGGAAATAACTATTCATGGTGCAAACGCTGCTGTGCCACAGCTCTAAAAAGATATTAACAGTCACTATTCAGTTGAGTCAGTTCAGCGTTGATTCTGTCGGGAATCGGACACGCTTGGTCTATCTAGTTCTTCGAAACACGCTGTTCTTAAAGCTATAGTGTGTTGGAAATATGCTTGCTCTAAAGGCTATCTATCTATCTATCTATCTATAGTTCAAGGAGCTAATCCAAAACTGTGAATCTAATCATCATACATGCAAAAGATCACTTCAAGAATGACCACACTGCTGATGTGATTTTAACACTAGCACACCTTGCACACATGTGAGTTATTGCAGACACATAATCAACGGCATATCCACATATATTTTTCATATCAGGCCGATGCTGATTATTACATTTTTTGCATTTATCGGCCCATTCAGATGTTGTGCCAATAATATTGTGAATCCCTATTACAAATGCATTTTTGCTATTTTTATTTCTTCAGTATCCCGACCTTTCTTCAATACAATAGAAACCCTTAATTAGACAATCTTTGACTTACAGTATTACCTATGAGCTGTTTAATTCAAAAGCTGTATTGTTATCTGCCTGTAGAGACTTTAATGAAAGTGGCAAATTTACACTAACCATACTTGGTATCTGTCTGTGATTACAAGTGTGCTTTTCGTGTTGTCAGGGTGACTATACCGGCATCCAGCAAGCAACAGGGTGTCACAGTAGGCGACCTTATTTCAACAGCCTTTCTCACCTCTTCGTTAAGAGGAACCAGCTCCAATACTATCCCATTCACTCACCCCCTCTTTGTGGTCCAGTGACCAAGCCTTCATTCCCAGTCCATGCCATATACAGTACTTCATAAATTGTTTATACTTGTTGCTTCATATTCACAGGCCTTTATGAAGTAACAAAACTTAATTATGTCTGGCTATAGATTCCTGTCTGTTAAAACTTGTTCTACCTCAGTGTTTTTACTATTATCTTCATAGCCACTAAATATTTTCCATGACACGCCCTCGCCTTGTGGTGCTAAACAGGCTACCATAGTGACCAGTGTGGTTCCCATAGTCCATAAAAGGTCAGGAGAGAGTATATCTCGCAAAGACCCAAAGAATCATGGCCACCAAAGGACAGTACATAACTGTTTTGTTTAGATTTGTGTCACCACAAGCCAGAATGGGTGAAGGAGAGCAACATAGTCAAGTTGTTTAGCCGTATTTAATGAAAAATGGCATTGAGGTGTTGAAAAGTGCCCTGTTCTTGTTGATTTAGTCCTGCTGGTGGAATGTTTCCTGGCATTTGTGTAAATCTGAGACATAATACCTCACAATGTGGCCCGAGCTTACCTATTCGGCCCTTATCTTTCTCGATTAACAGGAGCTTGTTGACATTGACTACGTTTAAATGTACACCAATAATGCGATCATTTTTAATAATCAGAGTAAGGTATTAATTGCAGTAAGATGTTTACATGACACGAGCAGAACTCATTGTTAAATGAAATATGTCACATTTTTATGCACCACCTGAAAGAATTTGTCAATTAAAGTGATTTATTGATGATAAAGATGGCAAGTGCTTGGCTACTGTAACACAAATGAATCTCTTGGAAACGCTGTGAGCCAAGAACAACTCTGTCGAGTTCAGACCAGACCAGCTCAGTTAAGGTTTAGTACTTTCATTTATCAATAGCTTAGAGAAAGCATGACGAGAATGCTTCCAGGTGACAAAAGAAATGCAAGACTTTGTCTCAATTCATGTTTCATTTATACAAACAAGGGAGGGTTTGAAAGCAATAACTATGGTTTGTTCATTTGTAACCTTAATATTTGTAAAATAGTTGACTGTTACTGCGCTTTCTCTTCACATGAAGAACCTTTAGCACTTTTATAGCTAATCCCGTAAGCTTCTGGGATCAACAGGCCTCTCCAAAATCCAGTGTACATGCACTCAACCAGACAGGGAAAGTAAGCTCTTTCACACACTTCACCCTAGTCAGACCTGTGCGTTCATGACCTTTACAGCATTTAAGGGATGCATCATCAAGCCCAGAGGGTAACTGCACCTAATGGCCTGACGTTAACCTCTGCAGCCCCTGGGAACCCTGGATCCACATGCTGCATTTGATGATATTCAGTGGAGCTTGACCCTGCTGCTGCTTCACCGTCCTTGCTGAGCTCGCAAAGGTTAAACTGTAGGCAACTGTAGGCATGTAGGTTAAACTGTTGGCATATGAATGCTGGTTTAAAGCTGTGCTCAAAGGTTCATATTACCTTCCTGTAGCTTAAACATTTGAGCATGCTGGGTTTTAATTCTCAGGGATTGCATGATTTGATAAAATGTATACTTTATCGCTTTGGATAGAGATGTCCGCCAAATGAATAGATGTTGATATCTTGTAACTAGAGATGGATATTTTATTCAATTTGCACTGCTAACATTCATTAGATTCATTTTTTTGACATTTGATTGTAACTCTTACTTATAAGATCTTTCATGAATTATTGCTTATTTTATTGTGCAGTCCATTTTTTTAAATATTTATTTTACCCAAGCAGGAAATAATCATAAATAGTCATAAAAGATCAACACTCAGATTAAGTGTCTGTTGATAGTGTGTATTAGGAATGAAGATGCTAATACACACCTAGGACTGATCTGTATAACAATTGTTTTTGAATGACATATAGACATATAGACTGGATATAGTTCAGGAAGACTTTGTTATGCATATCCAAATCAGTGAAAGATTCTTAAGTCTTTAACATGAAATACTGTACCTCTGTACAAAAACCCAGTGAGCTACAAGCCTGGAGCATTTTAAGTTGTCACTTGTAATGTGAAGACGGTTTTAAAGTTATTTGAGCAACATTATACTGCAAACTGAAGCATAAGTCATTGCTTTCAGTGAATCGAAAACTAATCAGGAACTGTGTTTCTCCTGAATGTGCCTGTGAAGTTCCAGCTCAAAATACCTCACATATCATTTATTTACTATACCATGTTGTAAATACCCATTTTTAAGTGTCTTTAAATGCAATTTAGCTGCAAGGAGAGATACAAAAAAGAATTTTTTTAAGGAATTACACATAGGAACATTCTTTCAGACTTCTTAGAATTTATCTTAAGAGATTTCTTAACTTTTTTCTTCAGAAGATATCTGTGAATCTGCCCCGATAAGTTCCATTTCAGTTAGGATGCTGCCATCTTATTCTTCTGGTCTACATGCATGAATGTGAGAAGACTTTTCCTGCTTCAGTAGATCTAATGGAACAATAGATCTGAAATTGCCGAGCTTCAAAAGGGCTGCTTTACATGTTCAAATGGAGTGGGTGTGTAAAAAAGGAGGTGGTAAAGAAATGGCTGTTTTTTGTGTTTCTAGGACTGGCATCCTTCATATCTGTCCAGGATGTAGGATAAAATCACAGCAGGCTGTACTATGTAGTGGTTCTCTATCTCTGACCCCTGGGTGGGCTTGCTGTGGCGGGGATAACTGTAATGTTTTTCTGTGGCCACGGAAGGCTTCCAATTATCATTGTAAAGGACCCCACAGAAAGGGGTGTGGGAGGTCTCACTTTGTCTCATGAGCTCCACTCAGCTCCTGCTGTGGGACTATCAACACCCTCGTTCCCTTTCACTGTCCACACCACCAACTGGACTTCAGCATCCAGCTACCAGAGGAACTCACACTTTAAACTTCCCTCTCCCTTTGCTCTTGTTGCTCTCAGATCTATCTTATCTGTTGTTTACACTAGAAGAAAGATTTTGCTTGATTTACAGCTCATATAAAGAACACTGATGTGTCGTGACCTTTTTGACAAAGGAGAAAGACAGGCAATAATTGAATATCTGCCTGAAGAGGAGCCAAATAAAGCCAATCACAAATCACTCTGGTTTTACGAGCTTAGCATCCCAGTGAACCTCCATTGCTAAAAAGGAGGCCTTATTTAAAACTCCTGCATTCTTTCCCTCTACTTTGTCTCTGACTCCATATTTATGTCTTTTTCTTGACAATTGGGGGTAGTACGTTTCTGTCTATGTCTGTGTTTGTAGATGGGAGTGTTTAGTCTCATACTGAAAGGGTGCTATTGGTGGGCGGTACAGCCTTATATCATGGTTTAAGTCATTTTAAATCACTTTAAAAGGGACAGGTCACCCAAAAATATTGCCATTATTTACTCACCCTCATGTTGTTCCAAACCTGTATGACTTTCTTTTGCAGAACACAAAAGAAGATATTTTGAAGAATGTTGGAATTTTGATGACCATTGACACACATATTTTTCAAAATATCCTCTTTTGTGTTCCATAGAAGAAAGAAAGTTGAACCCCCAATGTTTTATGTATTACCTTAACATGTTGTCATCTAGTGACTTAAATACTTAAAGGTGCACTATGTAACTTTTGTTGGTCAAAATTAACACAATTTAAATAATCCTTCCAAAAGGTGTTTTGTCTTACACTGATTCACTAGGTATTTCTTATTTTAGATCTGAGGGGATGAAACTGCTCACACACAACACTCGGCTGTGCGTGTCTCGTCATATCCGTAATAAAGAAAAGTTGCTCCGGCTATTTTGACACGTGTATGGTCGATGAACGAGATTGCGAGGGCTGAGGGATTTGAAATTTTGTGTATCTGCGTGGAGATGGAGTTTTTTATTACTCAACATTGTAAAGCATTAGCTATCTATTGTGAAGGGTCATTTCACTATGGTTGTTGTAGTGTTGTGCTGGAAATTGTTTTCAAGGAAGTACCATTTCTATTAATGAGTATAGCTACAGTAACATCCTCAGCTAGTCAGCTTGAGATCCTTTCCATCTAATCTCTATATCTCTTAAGCCAAGTAGTGAATGTTTTTATGAGCAGTAAGATAACCATATACATCCGCACAGTCACGCATAACCGAAGCAGAACCAAAACAATGTTATTCTGCAAAATGCATACAAGTTTGTTTTTTAAGAGCTAGAGGGCCAAAAGTTACATAGTGCACATTTAAAAAAGTGAAATCAAATCTCATTTGGAAGTTCAAAAACATTATGAAGCACTTTAGTTTAAAACCAAAAATGTCTTACTTTTTTACCCTATTTAATTTCAATTTGTTGACCTGTAAAACTGGAAGGAGTATTGGGAGCCCACCATCAGCGACACTCAAAATCTTTGATTTGTCCTGTCGCTAGATATTAAGGAAACATCAAAGTGATGTCACATTGACCTCCAAGGAGGCCAGGTTGACCACGCTTTCTAGCTTAAATGCATGGAATTCCCATGGAGTTTTCACCTCAGCGTCTGTCTTAAACAAAGCTTTCTGTGTATGAAGAGATTGTGGAATTTCAGATCAATGTCTTTCTTGTCTATCTATCCGATGTTTTGTCTCTTCTGTCTTTGTCATCTTGTCATCAGACATATTACCATTGTGGACCTTTAATCTCCTCGACTGAGACTCTCTCTCTCTCTCTCTCTCTCTCTCTCTCTCTCTCTCTCTCTCTCAAACAATCTACCCTCCTTTACCCTCCAGGATGGCGATCTAATTGAACTTATCTTCTTCGTGAATCAAATACCTGCAGGCTGGGCAAATTTACCCAGCTAATGTATCTAACACCTCTTACCAACACCTATCAATGCACCTCTTTACCCACCTCACTTTAATTGCCTGCACCTTATCAGATGGATCATATCAATGTTTTATACTCTAAACTCACTTCAAAGTGTGCTGGGGTAAATGTAATTTGCAAAATATTGGTTCCTGTTGTTTTGCTTATCTCTTCTTTGAGATAACAGGAAAGATAATTAGCAAAGTATGTGGTGAAAAATAAGCACTGACAAAAAAGGGGCTGGACGGTGGGGGTGGTAATAATAACAATTATTTTGGAAACGTTATTTGTGTGGGAATAATGGAGCCAAATATATAGAGTAAGCACATCAAGGGCCAAGTGCAGGTGTGTAACGTGGGAATAGTAAAAATAGGTGTAAAGGTTATTGACATAAAATCCACAGAGGTTTTTGATTGACAACTTGGGATGACAGCACTCAGTTTCCTCCACTGAGAAACAGTGACCTTCAACCTTTCCCTTTTTCCCTTGAAAATAATTCCAGGAATTCTTGTCAGTTGCGACCATTGCAGCAATCTATGCAGCTGTTGCCCAGCATTGCACAGCTGTAGGCAAACTTTACCTCCTTCGCTTTATCTCTCCATCCTAACTGCCTGGCGGGGCAGCCAAGACCGGAGGGCAGGAATGAGAGTGAAAAGGTGACTTACACTGACACCTTGGAAAGTAAAATATGCCAACCAATATAGCATCTTTTTGTACTTTTTGTTTTCTTTTAAGGGTACTTCATTTGTACCTTTTGCTAAATGCTTAAGATTTTCAAGCACGTGACTGTCCACAGAGCAAGAAATGCATGGTCAGATTACTTGGAAGTAATTAATATAGTATTAATACAACCTAAAATCTGTATTTAAATATGCCGGCATTAACACTGATACATTTATTCTGCACATATGTACATTTATGCATTCTCTGCACTGAAAAAAAAGTCCTGTTAAATAAAAAAGAAAAAAAAAGGAATTCAGCTTTAGTTGCGAGAAATTCCACGTTAATATATGGTGACAAATTTTAACGGTATTTTGATATGGCATATTTGTGCCTGTATATTTTATATAACTTATAACTGTATTTTTCATTTTTCAAATGATATAATGTCAATATACCTACACTGAAAAAAAATATTGTTGGTTTAACTTAAAAAACTAAGTTACCTGGTTGCCTTAAAATTTTGAGTGCAAAAAAAATTAATAATTGAGTTAATACAACAAAGAGATTAGTTATGTTATCTGAACCATATTAATTATCTAAGTTGACTTGACAAAAGATTAAAAGTTGTGATAAGAAATCATGAAAATATTTTTTTTACAGTTTACTTCTAATAATATATATTCTAGCTTATATACAGATATCTTATATCTAAGATATCATATATATTTGATTTGTAAAGCGTTTGCATTCTGTGTAGTCTGGTCACTTGCTGTATGATCCGATGTGCTAGTGGTCCATAGCATCAGGCCCAGTTCTGGCCTAAAGCCATGTGCTTGTGGTTTAAAGCTGTGGCTGTATTTGTGTGTGTCTTGATTGGGAGGATGGGGCAGGTGATGATTCACTCAATTGTGCATCTTCATTCAGCTCCTGCTTGGTCTTGTTATAAAAAAAACCCCTCTGACATTGGGTGTCTCACAGCTAAACCCCCACCCCGCACCCAAACAGTGTTAGGAGAAGCCATGATGTGTGGCAGCCAACAAGCACTATTCATTGCCAATCATCCTGACATTAGATTAAGAGATAACAATCAGTGGCTGCCAGCTGAAAACCAGCGACCAACATGTCTGGTCGTATCCATCTGACATCCCTCTTTTCGCCCACTCCCCTTATTATTTTTTCTTAAATGCCATTTGAACAGATTAGAAAGGGTTTTAAATGTGCATGCTGTTTCTTGGGTCATGATAAAGGCACCTGTTGATGTTTTTCTCTAAGGAATTATCTGAGGTGAAGTGGTTAGTACAGGTTAGGGCTGGGCGATATGACTGAAAACTGTATCACGATATAAGTGTTTCATATCAGTCGATATTGATAATTATTGATATTTTTTATGACCTATTTAAAATAAGGACCAGGAGACAAATATATTACATTTAAACATTTTTTATTTTAAACATGACCTTCTTTATTTGAACTTAATCCCCTCAGTTATAAAGCCAGAAATGTCAACACAACCATGGAAAACACTCAAATAATTCAAATGTAAACATAAGTCTAAAATCACAATGAACACTTAACAATTATTGATTACGTGTCTATCGCGATGCATATCGTTATCGTTTTATCGCCCAGCCCTAGTACAGGTCACTGAAACTTGTTCAGACGTTGGCTCCTCCTCTGCCTCTCTTAATGGAAACAGATGTAACATTCATACATCTTTCCTCGATAGTAACAGAATGCTTTTGTTCTGTTCTTCTGGCCATTGCTCTTGGTAAATACCAGTGTGGCACATTTGAGCATTAATGTCAGTAATTATATGTTCTTCCTGTAGTCCTTCCAGATGGTATTCCAAACAACAGTGAGAAGATCTTTAATATAAAGCAGAATGCATCGAGTACAGTACCTGCACAACCCCTGGTACCACCTGGTTCACTTCCTGAATCCCTTCATCCATCTCTCCTTCTTTAACCCTGTTTACAAGAGGCTTTGATTCCTGACCTCTGACTTCTGACAGACTGACACATCTGGTCAGGTGTATATCAGCACGATATGAATTGTGCTGTTCTCAGGCAAGCCGCACAGATATGTGACCGTACACACACAGTCAAAGTGATTAGAGTGGTGCTAAAGCATTTCTAAAACAACCACCAGTCTGCAGTGGGACAAAGAAGAAAAACAAGAAAAGAGTAACATATGAAAGAATCACAGAATAGCTTTCATCTGTGCTTTTCAAGCTTTTGTTTGTCCCCCTCAGGCCACACTCAATCTTATCTTGTCTTTTGTGTGTTGCAGTGAGTTATGAATTTTCTCTTTTCCTTGTTTTTACATTTCCACTCTTTCTCACTCTCCTTGTGTAGTAGGATTAGTTATGTATCCCGGCTGGAAAACATGCAGGAATCCTTTCTCTGTAATCCTTTCTTCACCTCTTTTTACATTTTTTTAATCATATTTGCTTGGCCTTGGTTCTTCTGAATGAATGTTTTTTTAACTTAAACATTTTTGTAAAGGAAAAAAATAGAGGAAGGTGAACGTCAGAAACTGCTTTGGTCTTCTGTTGGACTATTTTTCTTCCTTATCCTTTTTTTTTTCTCGCCGTCCTCCTTCACTCCTTTCTCTCCTTTCTTCAGCACCCCGCCCCTCTCTATTCACAGCCTTGGGCGTCTTTTACTTGCTGCCTTCAAAGGCGGGCTGGCTTAATGGTGTGTAGGTAAGTCTGTTGTCAGCCTTTCACCCTGCCCATGACAAAAAAAGAAAAAAGAAGTTGGTGTCCTAACAAAGGACATGTCCGACAGGGAGATATTTTAACCAGATCGTGGCCTCACTGCAGGAATCTGAGAAAGGGGTCATTGTTTTGAAGGAGACAGAGGGACACGGGGGAAGGGAGGGAGATTTTTTCTTTCTTTTCACCTATCTTTCTCTTTTTGAAGACCTAGTAAGGTTAATGAAAATTAGACCTGCTTGTTTAGCACCTCCTGTCAAGGTAGTTGCATCTTCTGTCACCTTTCCTCTGTGTGGGATTTCTAGACTTAGGAGACTATATTCAAGTGAGTTTGTAAGATTAAAAAAAAAAAATGTATATATATATATGTATATATATATATGTATATATATATATATATATATATATAAAAAGGTTTACAATAAGGATCCGATTGTTAACAATATAGTTAACTACATTAGTTAATGGACAAACAGTGAAAAATACTTCTAAAGCATTAATTAATCTTAGTTAATGTTAGTTTCAACATTTACTAATACATTATTAAAAATCAAGTTGTATCTGTTAATATTATTTAATGAACCTAAGCTAACATGAACTAATAATGAAAGGTTGTATTTTTATATTAACCTTATTGTAAGGTTGTATGAGTAAAAGTTTTATTTTAGGTTATGGTTAGTTTGTAGTTAGTATAATTAGCTGTATCTATAATTAGCTGTATAAACAAATGACATACCATAGACTTACAAAGTAAATGTATGAGTGTCAGAGGCTGGAATTTCTCCTGTATTTGTGAACGCATAAAGACCTTTCTCCTATTTTTTTTTATTTTTTTTTTGTAACGTGCTCTATACCACCCCCAACAGGCGAAGGCAAGAATGACCAATTCAAACATGCATAGACACACTCAGAGTACATCAAAATATATGAATGTGCTTGTATGTGAAATCCACTGATGTCTGGTATCGCTCACTCACTGTATTGCCTAAATCAATGTGAGCCAATTGGAGCTCTGTGACTCATAGGGAGTTCAAAGCTCTCCAGCACAGATTAATCAGCCCAGACATGACAACTAAGAACCGGGATGGAGGGTGTTGGTGTGTGTGTGTGTTTCCCTATTATGCCAGCTCTATGTTTGCATTAACTAGTAGATGAGGAATTCAAGGTTTGCAGCACACAAACACTCACACACACAGACAGACAAGTGGTCTTAGACTACAGTCACACATGTACAGTATAGAGTGTACGCGGACACTGACGTGCAGTCTTAGAAATGCGTTTCTCCCTCATTCATTAACTCAGCCTGACCGTTCAGGTGATCCTTCCTGGTAATGCTGCCAAAAAAAGATCCCACCATTGTGGGACATCCTTTTTTCTATAAATAGCAGAGCTGGCAGAATGTAGATGCACCGAAAGAGGAGAACAGAGATACTTGCTCTGTTTGTAAAACAAAGTGACCTGCCTATGGAGGCAGCATTTGAAATAATGCTGCCTTATACCATACATATTTTTAATGCAGTTTTTCAGGCAGTATTGCATATATTATTTTGTGACAATTCCTAAATGCATTTTGATGAGCTTGGTTAAAACATTTTTTATTTATTTTTTAAATCCATGTCTTTGAGTATTATATTTAAAAAAAGAATATTCATTAATCATTTGATTCACGTACACTACAATGACAAGTTTAGGATCAGCAATATTTGTTTTAAAGAAATTAATACTTTTAATTCAGCAAGGATGCATTAAATGGATTAATAGTGACAGTAAAGACTTTATATCGTATATATCGTATATATCGTTTTTACCTCTTGAACACAGCTGCGTCCAAATGATCTGAGAGCGCAGGCGGGTATAGATATATACACTAGATGTCGCAATGGCTACTGCGAAACCGTAGCCAATGCGACATCTAGTGTATATATCTATACCCGCCCGCGCTCTCAGATCACTTGGACGTGGCTGTGTTCAAGAGGTAAAAACGATATAAATACTGTTCGTTTTCTCACACAAACCGCTCGTTTCGTGTCTTAGGCCATCAATGTGTACTTACGATGGGGAATTGTTTAATTTGGACGATGGGGAATTGTTTTAATTTGGACTCTGTGCATGCTCTTTGAGACTGTGACCATAGACCTGCATTATATGACTGACAGACAAGAACGGTTTGACCTAAAAATATCAAAATTGAAACTACTGCGGAAAAAAAGACACCTACATCTTGGATGCCCTTGAGGTAAGCTAAAACATACCAAAATTTAATTTCAAAGTGAACTATCCCTTTAACCATTTCTAATCCCCCCTTCCTCTGTGGAATTCTCTGCTGAATCCAAACAGCGTTATTAGCATCCCAGCACTTACTGTAGCTTTGGAAATTACAGCCCAGAGGTACATGGTCTATGCCTCACCTTTCATCAGTGTGATTGCACATAAGTGGGTAATGTTCACACTGGCTCTCTGATATGTGCTCTCAGATTGACTCTCACTAGAAGCACTAGCGTTCAAATAAAAACAAATAGTAGCATTGATGAAAGTAACTTTTTAAAACAACCCAAGTCATAGATCACAATAATGATAGACTACATGTTGCATTGACTCTGTTGTGTCTTGCTGGCTGTAAAATAGGCTTTTAAAGGGCAGTCAGGAATGACGAGACGACTTCATTCATGCTAAACACTGTCAGCAGTGAGTGAGGAGAAACCTCAGCCTGATCTTGATGTAGTCGTCATTCTGGCAGGAGCATGAAGGTGTGAGAAGGATCTATTCTGGGATCAGCGGGGAAGAATTCACTCTTTACTGACGGAGTGCATGCTCAGCTACCTTTCCCACTGTTGATTTATTACTGTTGGATCAGAGGATTCATATATTTGTGTTTGTTGAAGCCCCGTGAGATCCTCACACACAGTCTCTGGGAGACCTGTTGAAGCAGTGTCCTGAGGTAGGCAGGTGCTGGGGCTTTGCCAGAGTAGGGTGTAGAGCTTCTCCCCAATCCTGCATGCCTTCAGTGTATGATGTAATGTGCCTGTGGGCAGCTTTGTTAGTTTCAAATATCCAAAACGACTCGGTTGATGACACAGTAATCTCTCTAATAATGAGAGCCATGTTTTGTAATATGCCTGCCTCTGTGTCTCGGTATTAATATCTACTACAACCTCAGTTAATAATAAAATGGATTAACTGATACATGTGACGTGTGATGAACAGTATGTGAAAATAACTTCTTCTTAAATGATGGAGATGTGATGTTTTAAGTACTACTGCAGCAAACGTGCTATTTTACGATTTATTTGTAACAGTTGTAGTTTATTAGTGATATATTTTAATTAATTTATTTGGATATATATTTTATTTAAATTTTTTTACCTGAAACCAGCCTAATTATACAATGATATATATATGTAGAGAGTTATATAGTGAGTTCTCCCCCATATTTAATCATATTTTCCAGGTGTCAGGAAGCCATTGACAAGCATAGACAAGCAATTATGAGTAGGTTTTAGTTGGAAGCATATTGTGTGCGTTCAGATTTTTGTTGTACTTGTATGATATCAGACATGTGTAGGTCAGTGGGGGGCCCGGGGTTTTAGGAGACCATTAAAACCAAATGCATATGCAGTTTGTTAGTAAAGGAACATGGGGTTGTTTGGCCTGTGGTAAACTGTGAAGTACTGAGAGTTTAAACACAGCTGTGAGAATGGACACATATGACCAGCAGACCCCAATAAAGGAGTGTAGGAGCGCAGCCTGTTTGGAAACCATTTTGTGGGGGGTCTGTTTGAAAACTGTGGAAACAAAGATAAAAGGTGAAGGATAAAATAAAGGAACTCAAAAGCTTATGCATTCCAGGATGTCTATACACTGTCTTGATGTTCATCTGGGTAATTGCAAAACTTTGTAAGCGAGACATTTCCTATCGGATGTTAGGACGACATGATGTTGACATTTGCAGTTTAATATTTTATTGATGTGAATCTGGTCTTTTTAAGAAGTTGATTAGATGTTTGTACAAAAACTGTATGTTTAAAATGTCCACAATACCAAACAAAGTTCCAGTTTACACACTCTTTCTCAAGCACCTCATCTGCTACCACATAAATATAAACCTGGATCACTCCTTTTGTTTTACTGCATTCCTGGTTTGTGTGAATTCCTGACCTGTTGCAGTTTGTAATTTGTACTTCTTTATTACATTTATTTATTATTATGAATCAATCTATATCATTTACCTTAATGCTTTTCATTACATATGCACTACTGTTCAAAAGTTTGGGGTCCACAAGAATTTCAGAAGTCTCTCTCATGCAATTTATTCCTGTGATGACATAGCTATTTTTTCAGCAGCCATTACTCAAAAGTGTCACATGATGCTTCAGAAATCATTCTAATTTGCTGATTTCGTGCTCAAGAAACATTTATTATTATTTTCAGTGTTAAAGCTGTTATGCTGCTTAATATTTTTGTAGAAACCGTGATTAAATTTTTTTTTTCGCGATTCTTTGATGAATAGAAAGATCAAAAGAACAGCGTTTGTTGAAACAACATTTTTTTGTAACAATGTTAGTCTTTACTGTCACTTTTGGTCACCTTTGCTAAATAAAAGTATTATATTATATTATATTATATTATATTATATTATATTATATTATATTATATTATATTATATTATTGAAAGAGTGGAATTTAAAACTTAAAAAATTACTCATATACTGTATATCAAAAGAATAAATGCTATTTTAATGTAGAAGAAAAATAATCAAGAGAATTCAATGTTTTTCATTATAAAACATATTTCTGGTTATCTGATTAGATAAACCCACTTCTGTGGTGTTTAAAATCACCTGTTAACCCTGGTAAAATCACTTTTGTGCACACCCTTAAATGACTTAATGAAATTGAAGATTGAAGATGTATCTTGAATATTACTATAGGGAGAAAAAAAAAAATCAACGCATTGGAATTTGTAAGTGTAACAGGAAAAAAATGGAAATAGTATTTTTGTAAAGGCAGGTGAGGGCAGATGGTGAAGCATTTGTACATCAACTTCATGTCCCACTGTTTTTTGTTTGTTCTATTGTCCGTGCTGTCAGAGGAGCTCATCATTCACGGGAGAGCAGGATAAACGTCCCACTTTCATCCTTTCCCTTTTTTTTAGCGTGTTTTTGGGTCTTGTTTTCTGTTCTGTCATGCTCTGATATGGGTGGATAGATTGATGACAGCAGACGATAGAGGGAATGTGAGCAAACATCACTAAAGCGTGAGGGGAAACGGGAGGTTAACCTCTCTCTGAGGATCTGTGTGTGGCCTCTGGCTAAGTGTACATGTATGCATATGCCGGTAAATCTTAATCTTTTGAGGTCTTTGTGCATGAAGTTGTTACCCAAGGATGACCAAACATCAACCATAGTAGTCCCAATTTCACAAGCCAGAGACAGTCAAGATGCTTTTTAGGGCCCTATATAATGTTTTTTTTTTGTTGTTGTTGTTGTTGTTCTGGATTCTTTCTTTTTTTCGGGACTATGATTTAATGGTTAAATGATAGATTATTAAATAAAGGAAAACTATAGAAACTATTAAAAGTTAGGACCCTATGAAATAAGTTTTTTCAGAATTTTATTCCAAATTCTGCTTTCTGTTTTAATTTTTCCAGATTCCATTGTAATGGTTTAACAAAAAAAAAATTCTAATCAATTGAAATCATAAAAGTTTGACTCAGGTGTGTCAGGTTTTCAAAGGTTGCTTTGGAGGAAAACAGTTAGGAGGAAGGCAAGACCACCATTGGTTTCTTGTGAAAAGTGTGTAAATGGATCCTGTCCTTTTGCCTTCAGGGTGAGTGTGTGTATGTGTGTGCGTCTGGAAATGTGTGCTCAAAGATTTCTCCTTAAGTTGCACTCTTTGTCCTGCTCCAAATAGCTCGATTCAAATCCACTGAACAAGCTGCAGAGGAATGTCAAGGTGTGCTATTGAGAGGGGCTTGTTGCTCCTTGTAGCGAAGGTTTGCTTAACTTACAAGAGAGGGACCTAAATGCACATATATGGCTTATGTTTTCACTTCTCCACCAGGTGGGTTAAGCAACCTGAAAAGAGGGTGACAAAGGTGGCTGATTTCCGTAGGGACAGAGAGAGGGGTGTTGGATTATCCTCTGTCCTTTCTGTGTTGCCACCTGCTGTCCCCTTTAATCTGCCAGCTAGTTCAGAATAATTGAATGGCACTTAACTGTGTGCCATATATGTGCCACTTAAGACCCATAAAACTGCACAGATCGCTTGCTTTTGTGTCATTTGATTTAACGGTCTGTATACCAGACTTTGAGGTTATAATAATGATACTTCTCCAGTTAGAGGAGATTGTCTCTGTGGAATTTGTAAAACAATAACTAATTGTTAATGTTAAACTAATTGTTGTGTGTTTTTGGCTTTTATGTGGCTCTCATGTTTTGTACAGTCTTTACAAAGTCTTTCATTGTTTGGTTTATAAGATTTTTTTGTGTGTTTGGCTTTTTCAACAGTCAGGATTCGGATAGTCAGGATTTGCGCGATATATTATTTTTCTCTCTCTGTCAGTCTCTAATTCTATGTGAATCCCTTTGTAGAGTTTCTGGCCTGTTTCTGTCAGAACAATTAGTGGTAGACAAGAGATCACTAGAAGGGAGCTGAGGCCTGTACAGGGCAGTCCCAGCTTTCTAACCTACTTTTTACTGGTTCCCTGTCTTGTATCCCAGGTTTTATTTTTATATCCGTACTAATTCTCTTACCCTCGCTTTCACTCTCTTTATATCCCTCAATTATTTGCCTAAGCCAAAACCTCTCTGTCGTAGAAAAATACAGTCACAAGTTGGAAAAGTTGCAGGCTTTGTGGAGTCATGTGACGTTCTGAGTGGAGACAGGTTCCACAGGGGGCCTTACATCAGCTACACTCACACAGACTGACGCTGTACACACACATATCCTTTGTGATTGGTAAATAAGGTCTTGGTTATCAGTTTAAGACCTTTGAGGTTTTTTTCTAGATGGCTGTCCGAACACCCCTGACCCTTTGGCCAAGTACCCACTGTCCAAAACCTCATGGGGCCCTTATCCCCTCTTGTCTGCACCTTTTCATCCTTTAATCAAAGTGAAATGCTATCCAATGACCTTTGAACTCCAGCAGGGGCATGCCGCTTAAAGGACCCTTATATGTATGTGCCGCTTTCATTAATCACATTATTCACATGTCTGCTCAATGAAGGAGATTGGATTTCACAGAGCTTGTCCTACAGGTTAAGAAAGAGCATGTTGTTACGTAGATCCTGACATTTATGTATGCATATAATGCTTTTCTCTTGTGGCAGATGAAAACATGAGCAAAAATCATAATCCTGAGCCATTACTACAGACCAGCAAGCCAGTACACTGGATAGTAATACTAACATAATACTAAGTGTAAATATAAATGCTTTGTGTGCAATGATATCGATTTTTTTTTTTTTTTTTTTTTATCAGCTAGGATGCATTAAATTGATCTAAAGCAATCTAAAACAAAAGATTTCTATCTCAAATAAAAGCTGTTCTTTTAGGGTAATGGCTTCTGAAAATATGGCATTGCCATTACAGGAATAAATTACATTTTAAATATATATTCAAATAGATATGTTATTTTAAATTGTAACAATATTTCACAATATTAATGCATTTTTTATCAAATAAATGCAGCCTTGGTCAGTGTAAGAGACTTAGTTTATATAATAGTTTTTACCATAATAGTTTTTACCAGCCCTAAACATTTGAACAGTTGCATACATTTTAAATGTTAAGAGTCTGTTTAAAAACTGTGTGTGAATTATTATAAAAAAATGTATAAAATGTTTTTTCAGAGAAAAAAAAACCAGCACTGAAAAGAGATAAATGATTGGGAAGGGTGGGACAAGCACACTTTGGAATGTGATCTCAGCATGAGATGAGGGGACAATAGAGCTCATATGTATCTTTGTGTGTTTGTGTGTGTGTGAGCGCTCTATAGGGGTTCGGTTTAGTGGTTAGAATGTATAGGGTAACTAATCGTCTTGGCCAGTATGAACACTATAGCCTCTAGGGTATATAAGACGGGGAGTGTTCCTTTTTTTTTTTTTTGTGATGTCGATGTTTTGGTATTCTGTACCAGAGGCTAAAATCCAGAGAGGGATTTGTCTTTTGTTCCTCTGTGGGATCACATACTGTACCACTTTCTGCTGTCCAGGTGATCTTCACTACCCTGCAGGGAAACAAACAGATCAATCCTAGTGTAACAGTCTCTTCCACAAACTATTCTACAACTTATTGCTGTGTTACACACATTCACACACATAATGAAAAGTAATAGGTGCTTAAATAATTCCATTGCAGTTTTGAAAAGAGAATGTTAATGATATTGATTCTTTTTAACTTAGTTGTCTGCCAGATGAAAGTGTGCCGTTTCAATGGTATTTAATTGACGTATGACTCTGACAGTAGTGCAGGATTTAATCTTGTCCCTCTATCTTTGTTTGTGTGCAGGGGTCAGATCTGCAGGAGCCGTGTGCGGGCCGGGACTGCAGTGGAGCGTGTCCGTGTTTGCCCTTAAAGGGTAGCAGGGTGAGTGATGAGAAACTGTTTGCTAATGTTGAGACTGTTCATACCGCTCTCCTGACCCCATTCAATACATCTAACATCACTGCTAACTGCAAATTTACCTTCAGAGCTGCAAACACCTGCACGTGCAATGTCACTCATACGCACACAAACAGATCTCTCACGTGTCAGGCAGCCACATGAATGAACATTAACTGAAAAACATATCTCTTAGATTACACAGAACGTGTTTTTCCATTCCAATGCGCTATTTTCCATTGTTTTTCTATGTATACGTGTAAACCGGTGCGTTTACGCCTTTTGCAGCGCCTCGCACGAGTGCCGTGTTTTTAAGACGCCGTGTCAAGTTATACGAATTTTTATTTTTACACGCACAGTGCTTATCAATGTCAGATCCAAAACAGTGGACTAATCAAAAGACCCTGGAGGCGGGGCAAGCGTTGTGAGCTTTTGTTTATAGTAGCAAGTTGGCAAGTATTTCTGTTATTGCACCACATCTCAAAAGCACGTCTCAAGACCCTCGGATTCGGCGCTGCGCATTTTTTAAACCATATCTGAGACAAAAAGACGCATTCTGCGTGAACGGCCCCTTAGACAAGTGGTTTTAATCTTTGGCCTTCGAGGTCCACTGTCCTTTTAGCTTTAGTGCTACCCTTGATCAAACTCATCTCCCTATAATTTTCTAGTAATCCTGAAGACCTTGATTAGTTTGTTCAGGTGTGTTTGATTAGGGTTGGAGCAAAGCTCTGCAGGAAAGAAGACCTTGAGGGGCTGTTTATACGAAAACGTTTTCAACTAAAACGTAAAACTTTTTATGCGTTTTGGGTGCCTGAAAACGCAAAGTTTTGAAAAGTCTCCATGTAAACAACAAAAACGCGAATCTCTGAAGACAATTCCGTCATGCACATGCATATTATGTGTATAGTCTATAATGTTTCATCGTCATCTAATGGCCTGGCAGCAGAATACAGGGTTTTTTGTCGTTTTTGCGGATCCGTGTGAATGGGGATTTTGACAATGGTGTCGTCTGTACACGGAAAACTGAAAGGAAAAACTTCTCTGTTTTAAGCATATCGTTGTCGTGTAAACGTACCCTCAGGGACAGAGTTGAAAACCTGGGTCTAAGACATTCATATCTTTATCTTTCTTTCTTTTTTATTCACGAATTGCAAACATTATTCTGTTTGATTATTATTGCAATCTCATTTACACAGAGTTCAAGAGGAAACAGAGTTCAAGAGCAAACATAGAGCCAGTCAAACAGTCAAGAGTTTTTTCGTCCAAAACTAACTGATAACAGACAGTCTAAGGGTACGTTTACTCGACAACAATGTGCAAAAAAAAAAAAAAAAAACTCCTTTTACATTTTTCATGTACAGATATTTTCAAAACAATCCCCGTTCACAAGAATCAACTAAAATGACTAAAGATGCTGTATTATGCATGCCAGGCCAATAGTTGGCGATGTCACTGTAAAGAAACATTACGTGCCTATTGACTAAACACGTAATATGCAATAACGGTATCATTTTCAAAAACTTGAAACATGTTTTAAAAAATTTGTGTTTTCAGTGTAAATGAGCGGCCAAAATGCATAATTTTTTTAACGTTTTTAGTTAAAAACTGTGTCATGTAAATGGACCCTCAGATGCCTTGTTCACACATAATTATGAAAGTCACAAAGTCACTATACTGTTGGTAACAGCATGTAAACAATCTGATCATAAATTAGATGTGTTGCAGTTAGAAATAAAATTTTGACAAGAAATAAGTTTAAAGTTAAACTTTTCAACTTAGTTGGATCGCTGGACACATCCACATCACATCATTCATGTGAAATGAATGACTTCTGTTCACTTTATCGCTGTGTTAGTAGTAGTTTCACTGCTCTTTTCATACTCATAGCTTGTCACTCTCATTTGTTTTTGAAGAAAGTCACTTGGCATTTTGCTAACACCTACATTATTGCTATAGCAACTAATGCTTAAACCAGATATCACACTGACTGAACAAACACATCACATTTTAGTGTTTGCAAAATCATTTTGTGGGCAGTAGGGTTTAAATGTTTGACTTGAAGAAACAAATCAGAATTGAATGCATTGTCATTTTCACTATTAATGCTAAAAAAAAAGAAATAAGGAACATAATTCATTTAGAATCTAGATGAATTATTCCCACCTTAGAGACATGCTGGCAAGAAGTTACACAGTGCAAGATAAGTTTTTGGCAAAGTACAAGTCTTTACAATGCTAGAATCAAGATCAGGAATGAAAATATTTGTACCCCGTAGATATAGATTTCAAAGCCACTTAAGGTTGCCAATCACAGAGATCTCCAGTGTTCAGGAGTGAGGGAGATGAGTGTTTGCCAAGAAGACGACGTGTCTCCAGAACGGTATGACTTTGGAGTTGATCCAAGCCACTGTTCAGTTTTGCTCCCTCACATCCAGTCAGTGTGCCATGACTGATAGCTGATTTTACTGATATATTTACTGCAAGGTCTTTCAAATGCATTCATTATGAATTTCACATACTGTAACAGGGCTCCAGGCTAACATTTGAGGGCAGCAGCACCCGAGCCACTAGTTCTACAGAAAGTGGTGCCAGCCCCTGATTTGGTAGCACTGGGGGAGCTGACAATAAAGCACTGAGCTCGAGTTGAGATGCATTTAATAGATGCTCTAATTAGCCAATAAGCACTCCTTTGCAGCCACCTACTGATTACAATGGTAATTTTATGTATTTTTTGTTTTAAAACAAGTGTGGGTTTTTCTACATCTTGAAACTTTTATTTTTATAAATGGGGACAATATTTCAAGGATGAACAAATAATGCTTTGGTCATCACATTAAAAATAACATTTAAATATGATAATATTAGAGTTTGAAGTGCTGGAAAACAATGTGTGAAGTACTTATTGTGGTACCACAATACCATGGTTACAGTTAGTGTTAATACATTCAATCTGTGGTAAATGTAGCTGATTTTGGACTGAAAGCCTTCTTGTTTCTCCTGGTTTCCACGTCAGTGCTGCTTGATCTGATATGTGGTTTATAACAGAAAACTCTTCACTAAATTTGAATGCTTCCCATTAGATCTCGCAGCAATGTTATCAATTCTGTGGTAAATTCAATGGCTTTCCTTTGATAAACTGATCCGAACTGATAAACGGTCAGTGAAGCACAAATGAGTAGCTCAGTTTCGTTCCCCTTTCATTTTGGTTGCACTGGCAGGAAAAATGGATGCAAAATTAGACAATTTGGTTGCAAAAATTTCTAGAAAGACAATGACATTTCATTGGATGCTAGAAATAGAAATTAATGCTGAGGAAAATACACTATTATTCAAAGTTTGGGGTAAGAATTTTTTTTTTTTTTTTATAATCTAATTCTTTTATTCAGCAAGGAAGCATTACATTGATTAGTGAAAAGATTGTTACGACTTTACATTGTTAGAAAACATTTGTGTCAAATAAATGCTGTTCTTTTAAACTTTCTGTTCATCAAGGATCCTGAAAAATGCATCACAGTTTCTACAAAAGTACAACAGCACAGCTGTTGATAATAATAACATTGATAAAAATAAGAAATATTTATTGAGCGGCAAATCAGCATATTATAATAACTTCTGAAGGATCATGTGACACTGACGACTGGAGTAATGATGCTGTAAATTCAGCTGTATCATCACAGATAAACTCACATGAGCTGTTGCGTAATGCAGGTGACAGTAAAAAAGTGGTCATATTTGCCAAAATGGTCATATATACAGTACCAATCCAAAAAACAAAAAAAGGTGCTGTAGTGCAGTGGTTCCCAATTCCAGTCCTCGTGACCCACTGCTCTGCACATTTTGTATGTCTCCCTTATTTAACACACCTGAACCAGATCATCAGCTCATTAGGAGAGACTCCATGAACTGACCTGAGTGTGTCAGATAAGAGAGACCTACAAAATGTGCAGAGCAGTGGGTCACGAGGACTGGAATTGGGAACCACTGCTGTAGTGCACCTTTAACAGTTTTTTATTCTGTTGAGAGTTCAGAGTAAACAGTTGCCACACAAAGACACACAGACTAACATGCACACACAGAGAATGCTTGCGGTTCATACCGCATCCGTTCTATCTTCCCTGAAGTATGCCAATATGTGGCATGCAAGACAGAACTGCTCTCAAGGTCAGGTTTATTGTTATTTGTGTTGCATTCACACCTACAAGATGAGAGATGTATTTTATGAGCATGAGCTCACACATGCCAGTCATTGCCACCTGCATGTTTTCCATGTGCTATTACATGACAGCGATAAGACATTATATTTAAAATCAGTGGTTGTTTTGCTGTTTGGAACCGCAAACTGTAATTAAACAAGCAAGAGGATAAACAAAGGCAAAAGTTGCCACATCCTTTCCTGACATAAACATTGACATGTGCATACAACATGATTTATTTGCATATAAGTGATGCAGGGTTGTCCACAGGCATGAGTAGCAAAAAAATAACCATAAAAGAAAGAACAGGATGTTTCAACTCGCTTAAGTATGCTAGTTTAATTTCAGTGTCAAGTGTGGAGGAAGATACTGTAGTTATTGGAAGAACAGACTCATAGCTTTCTTTGTTCTTACCTTGAGTCATCATTTAGCATACACTCAGGGCAACACACGTTGTTTAACATCAGTCTACCCGTGACAGAGACCTCGTGACCCAGGCCTTGCTCTGTCTGTGTCCGAACCCTTGCAACTCAATGCACCCAACCCTGACTCAAAGTGGGCACAGTGTCAAGTTTGAATTGAGCTGCAGTCAGTGTCCAGGGCAGAAAAAAAATAGATGTGGTTGTTTAGCTGCCATTACCTTTGATTCCAGTAATCCATTGACACAAAAGACATGGCCAGAGTGGTTTAACCATCTTTGAGCCTGACTTCACCACCACCAATAGAGCTCTGGCCCCCAAAACAAACAGGAGCCAATGTGATGCGATGGAAAGTGAGTGAGCTCTGAAAAGTGCAGTCAGCCGTACTGGGAATGTCTGCTTCAGAGGAGGATAAAATAAAAACACAGAGAGAAAGGGAAAGTTTACCAGTTAACCATATATTTATTTGCACCAACATTAAGGGGAAAAACGTGCAAAATAATGTTAAGCTTTAGTTTAAATCATCAATAAGATATAGCATTCAGAGTTGAAGGGATTGAGGGACAAAGAAATAGCACAGCCTTTACTTGACTTGCCTTAAATACACATACATTAGGACTTATTCTTTATGTTTTTTGCAAAGAATCTGAAATTGAATACATAGAAACTGCCATACCTGCAAGGTGAAACCCTATGCAAACCTAGCGGAAAGGTATGTGAAAGAACCATAAGAAAAAGCTAACCAGTGTAGCACATTGCTGCATGTAACCATATATCATGTCACATGTATTAAATGTTTTGTTTAGTTTAGTTTTGTTTTCTAAGCCACTACATGGTTATATATATATATATATATATATGCACAGTTTATACTGTGCATATGATATAAATGGTTGAATGGGACTGTAAATTATATAAATAAACTTTTTAAAAGTTTGCATTTATTTGATCAAATTTTGTAAAATGGTATTACAATTTAAATGAACTGTTTTGTTTTAATATATTTTTATATTATTTAAATAATTTAATTTATTCCTGTGATGTCAAAGCTGAATTTTCAGCATCATTACTCAGTCTTAAGTGTCACATGATCCTTCAGAAATCATTATAATATGCTGATTTGCTGCTCAAGAAACATTTCTTATTATTATCAATGTTGAAAACAGTTGTGCTTTTGTGGAAATCATGGTAAAAAAAGATTCAGGATTCTTTGATGAATAGAACGTTCAAAGAACAGCATTTATTTGAAATAGATTTTTTTTTGTAACAGTGAACACGTCTTTTCTGTCACTTTTGATCAATTTAATGCATTCTTTTAAAAAAGAAACAATCTTACAACTGCCAAACTTTTGAATGGTTGTGTGTATATTATTCTGTATGAAGTATTGAGTTGCGATCTGTGGACACGTGGTAGTGAGGGGAAATGTAGTGTCATAAATTTGATTTAAAAAAAAAGAAAATCAAATGAAATTGTACATTGTTGTTTAGAACATTCTAGTGATCATTCCTGATTAAGTGGAAATGTTGCTGTTTTAAAAACTAATTGCAATTGGGCATGTCTTGTCTCATGTCTCAAGAATCAGTGAGGCTTAATACAAAGTGTTACCTCCACAGTTCTCAGACAAATACGTCAAAGGAATACACCTGCCTGCATGAGGCCATTCCTCAAGCATCTGTTTCCAGCTGTCTCAGAACCCTCCTGAAAGACAAACATCAGCCATGATGAGCCATCTTAGAGCGTTCTTCTTTGGTCAGCCACCCAACAAAAACAGGCGCCCATACTGGTCTCATTTGCACCAATAACATCCGCTTCCAGACAGGTCAGAGGTTGTAGGATGCTGACATAATGGTTGAGTTAAAGGCAGCCAAAGAAAAGCAACACTGGCTTTCATGTGTGCAGAGCATGTGTGACCACTTTAGCCATCCTTACTCAGTCCGTCCACTCTTAGAACATCCCCGGCCTTGATTTACTCTCAGTTAGATTTATAAAAAGACACGTTGTCTGAATACAGTGGTGGTGAATAGTGAGTATGTAATGTAATGCACAATATGAAATTAATTTTTCTTGCATTACACACTACATTAGTCTTTTTCTCACAAAAAAGATCTGCCTAATTCACAACACGTTCATAAGCACATAAATTTCTCGCCAAATCCCCGAGCAATGCCAAGTGTGCCATTCTCACCAGTTCTCACAATAAACACCTTTTATACAGATCCAGATTACAGAGCTCTCATTAGCCAGCTATACAGACACGTATATCTGCGTTATTCTGATTATATAATGCAGCTTTTCTTACTCTTTAACTATAGATGAAGGAATGTATTTAAGATTAAATTGTATTATTTAGTCATTTTATTATATATTTTTTTTATATGGATTATATAATACAATTAATGAAACATACTTCAATATAATTATAGTCGTGTTAGGATGAAATATAACTTCTTAATATGATTATAAGGCCATACAGAGTAAGTGCTTTTTGCGTACGTGTGGTTTTAGTTGTTCCTTTATTTTATTACGAAATGTTCGGTGAATGGTGATTTGTTCTTAAAATCGTTGCTTAGTGAATGAAACCCAGGGAGCGGTCTCAGAACTTTGGTTAACATTCTGGCAAGGCTCTCTCAAAGTTATGAATAAACATTCTTCCAGTGACGTTAATAAAATGATCATTAAGAGTTATCTGGTCTTTAATAATGTTCTCAAAATGTTAGCAAAAACATTATTTATACATGGTTCATGGTACGTTAAATGTTACTACTTGTTTCAGAATTTTCGGGGAACATTCAAATGTAACATTTCCATAATATTCCCAAATGTAACATTCCCAAAATGATATATACTGTATATATAAAAAAGAGAGAGATTC